>NC_083463.1:4080671-4083171 GCF_030014155.1 Tachysurus vachellii
AATCAAGGTCATATATGACAGGATCAGAATATAAAGTAATTATTTAGATTTGTCTTTTCACTGTTTCATACTTAATTAACATAAAAAACAACTTTACTGCTGATTTGTGATGAAGCTGTAATGCTAGTTTGGGGTTTAGCTTGTTTACTGTCATGCAAGTATAGTGATAGGGATAGATATATAGTATTTTAAATTAAGTTAATCTTTTTTTAAATTAATTTTAAACTTTAATTGAATATATTCACTCATTTATTTTTATTCTTATTTTTTCTTCTTATTATTATTATTATATATTTATTTATTTCTCTCTATCTTCTGTTTCCATACTTCTGTAATGCTGCTTTGAGACAATGGGAAATTGTTAAAAGCGCTATACAAATAAAATGAATTAAACTGAATCGAATTGAATGCAAGTTTGGAATTTAACTTATTTTCTGTCATGCTAATTTGTGGTTTAGCTTCTTTTCTGTCATGCTAGTTTGGGTTTTAGCTTGTTTTCTGTCATGCTAGTTTGGGTTTTAGCTTGTTTTCTGTCATGCTAGTTTGGAATTTAGCTTGTTTTCTGTAATGCTAATTTGTGGTTTAGCTTGTTTTCTGTCACGCTAGATTGTTTTTTAACTTATTTTCTGTCATGCTAGTTTGGGTTTTAGCTTGTTTTCTGTCATGCTAGTTTGGAATTTAACTTATTTTCTGTCATGCTAGTTTAAGTTTTAGCTTGTTTTCTGTCATGCTAGTTTGGAATTTAGCATGTTTTCTGTCATGCTAATTTGTGGTTTAGCTTCTTTTCTGTAATGCTAGTTTGTGGATTAGCTTGTTTTCTGTCACGCTAGATTGCTTTTTAACTTGTGTTATGTCATGCTAGTTCTGCGATGGGTTGGCACTCCATCCAGGGTGTATCCTGCCTTGATGCCCGATGACGCCTGAGATAGGCACAGGCTCCCCGTGACCCGAGGTAGTTCGGATAAGCCGTAGAAGATGAATGAATGAATGTCATGCTAGTTTGGGTTTTAGCTTGTTTTCTGTCATGCTAGTTTGCAGATGATCTTGTTTTCTGTAATAATAGTTTAGGTTTTATCTTGTTTTCTGTAACACTAGCTCATGTATAGAGTTGTTCTCCATAATTGTATTGTGTGATTCAAATATAAAGCGAGTTTGTGGGACAGTTTGTTTTACTGTAAAGCTCGTTCACAAGTTACAGTTATAGTTACAGTATCAGTTTTAGTTAGTAGGTTACCACGTTTGCTGTCATACTGCAAGTTTGTGCATGTGTGTGTGTGTGTGTGTATGTGTTCATCTAATGCTCAGAAGGTTAATTCTCACACCTCTGTTATAGATATCAGTGTATTTATTGATCACACAGTGTTTTACAACTAACATGCACAACAAATCCACTCAATGTCCGAAATCACTAAAGGACTGTGTGGCCTAGGAAACTGAAGACCCTACACTTCATTTTACACACACACACACACACACACGCACACACACGCACACACACACACACACACACACACACACAAAACAGAACATAGTGTGACCTATAACCTTTGGCCCTCTGCTGGCTCAGCGTGCAGCGTGGAGTCGCTCTTATCAGCCCCTGGCAGACGCTCTCCCCTCGCCACCCTCACTTATCAGTGGAAAATTGCCTTTCTGTCTCGGTGGAAAAGCGAACGCTAATCCTCTCTCCCTCCCCCGCTGAGCTGGATTAAACCTTCTCATGCTTTAGGCTTATTTTAGAAAATGCTGAAACACAGCTAATCGAGATGCGAGCGAATGGCCCGAACCTTTTCTGTGCTATAAAACGAAAACGCTTATTAAAACGTTTTGATTTATTGTAAGAAAGTGGCAGTGATGAATGTGCACAAGATGCAGTTACATCCACACAAACGATATGAAGTGGGGGTCGTGCTGGAAAATGACGAATTCTGGCTAACAGCTGAAAAAGCTGCAGACAGACAGAATGTCTCACAGCAGAACCACACAGAGGAAGATCCACCTGACGATCGCAGCAAGTACTCCTGAAGCCTTTCCAAACCTCGAAATAAAACACGGTTGTTATCATTAACATGAGAAAACCTGCTAGTTACTTTATAAACACGATCTACAAAGTATCATGTCCTTTATTTAAACATTTTAACAATTAATATGAATGTTTTTATGAATATAATATGTTTTTTATGAAAAGATTGTCCCTAGTGTTCTTGTGAAAAACAGAGATTCTGATGAAACAACACAAATTCTTAAATTCCTGAGAGTCTACTTTCATATGAGCTTCATATTAACCACGACTCCGGAGTGATACATGATGAAGACCTTCACTGCTGGTGGTTAAGCAGGTGAAGGTCAACAACATTAAAATTATTTTTTCCCTCATTTATGGCATTTGATGGAAGATTTTAACCAGAGCTTCAACTAAGCTTTATTCTTTATTTTTAACTAAAGTCTATTCTAGTTTTAGCTATGCTTTTTTTTGGCAGGCAGTGCTTTAGCCCAGCAGATA
>NC_083463.1:4088171-4110671 GCF_030014155.1 Tachysurus vachellii
TCTGTGCTTCTGACAGTCATATACATGAACACCACTGTTTCTGGTAAAAATCTCCAAGATGCTAACAAGTGATGTTTATAGCTACCAGATTAGCAGTGAGCAAACTGCATGCTTAAATCATTACAAACTTGCTTCAAACAGTTGTTCAGATGTAACAATCATACCCAGGGATTGATTCCCACCTCTGTGTGTGTGAGGTTTTGCAGTACATATCTTGCAATATCCCTACACAACAATCTGATGTCCACTTCGGCCATGGCTCACAACCTTGGGGCATGGAAAATCAGCTGTCCTTTTTCTTGCATGTCGCTAATGTGACATGCTCATATCAGTTTCCTCTTGCTTTCAACATGCCTAAGTTCTGCCACACCACTCCACTGCTGCACTCCTTCCACTGCCTTCCAGTGCAGCTGCATGCATAAGGATCAAAATATCGATGCTTGCCTACAAAGCCTGAGGCACCGAGGTGGTGGAATGAACTTCCCCTAGATGTTCGGACAGCTGAATCACTGACTGTCTTCAACCGACGGGTGAAGACCTACAGTACCTCTTCCTGAAACACATCAACTAGTGCTTATTTTCCCTGTTTGTTTTATGTGTATATTTACAAAAAAAACCTGAACAGAGATTTAAGTTGATGGTATGCTAAGTCTGTAACCTAGTGAACCAGTGTTAATGTATTTATTGACAGAGACTGCAAAGTACTTTTGTACGTTGCTCTGGAAATAATGTCTGCCAAATGCCGTTAATGTAAATGTAATGCATGTTCTTCCTGTTCTTTCCTTTGGCCTCTCCATTACAAAGACATGCATTGTAGGTGGACTGCCATCTTTAAATTGTCCATAGAGTGAGTGTGTGTGTGTGTGTGATTGTGCCCTGTGATGGGTAGGTATCCTGTCTAGGGTGTCCCCCGCCTTGTGCCCCGAGACTCCTTGGACAGACTCCAGGTTCCCTGTGACCCAGTTTACTATTAGCACTACATAAAATGGATAGGAGTGACTGTGTGAAATTGGAGTGAAATTTTTCATTAGCACAGGATGGTTGTAATGTCAATAAAAGCACAGATTCACATCTTAGAAATCATATAATTCTAATCAACAAATCCTACAGCAAAATAAGCAAACTTGTTTATGAAAGTTAAGATAGGCCGAGTTTCCCAAGAGTCCAGCCAGCGGTGTGGTGGAGGTGTCGACCCAGGAGAGTGGCACAGGCTGGCAGGCAGTCATGGCGCCTTGCACTTGGGCTCAGCGGCACTGACCTTGGTACTGAAGCTTACGATTGCACGAGAGCATGATTGACTGTCACTGGCCGTGGTCCTGGTCCACTGCTGTCTACTCCTGACAGCCAGTTTTTTGGCCGAAGAGCGGTTTTCCGTACCATTGTGTATGTATGTGTCTATGTACGTGTCTATGTATGTGTCTATGTACGTGTCTATGTATGTGTATATGTATGTGTGTTGTAGGTGTCTTGGCATTCAATGTAGAGAGCAAAGAAAGAATTTCATTGTAGAGGGGAAACTTGTTTACCTATGACAAGAAACTTTAATCTAATCTAATCTAATCAAATCTGGTAAAACATGACAATTCAAATGCTACGTTAGGGTTTGTTATGTTTCAATTGACCTGGGGACAGTTTAAAAATGTATTTATTTCTATTTTAAAATATATTGTGATACAGTATACTCACTCTCTCTCTCGCTCATTTTCTACCGCTTATCAGAACTACCTCGGGTCACGGGGAGCCTGTGCCTATCTCAGGCGTCATCGGGCATCAAGGCAGGATACACCCTGGACAGAGTGCCAACCCATCGCAGGGCACACACACTCTCATTTGCTCACGCACTCCGGACAATTTTCCAGAGATGCCAATCCACCTACCATGCATGTCTTTGGACCGGGGGAGGAAACCGGAGTACCCGGAGGAAACCCCCGAGGCACGGGGAGAACATGCAAACTCCACACACACAAGGTGGAGGCGGGAATCGCACCCCCAACCCTGGAGGTGTGAGGCGAACGTGCTAACCA
The DNA here is from genome assembly GCF_030014155.1 of Tachysurus vachellii. Taxonomy (NCBI): domain Eukaryota; kingdom Metazoa; phylum Chordata; class Actinopteri; order Siluriformes; family Bagridae; genus Tachysurus; species Tachysurus vachellii. Next base: position 4,090,196 of record NC_083463.1, read on the forward strand.
CTAAGCCACCGTGCCCCCTTATTGCATTTACAAATGTTTACAAATAAAAAAAAAGAAAATCTCTTCGGTCAAACTTGTTTCACGTTAAAATTTTGTTCTCAGTATTCTGAGATTCATATAGAATCATATCATGAACTGATTGAAATAGTACCTGGAGCGTATCTCTACACCCCAATAAATACATAAATAAACACTGATCTATAAAATATGCCTTTTTGACTTTGAATGAATTATTAGATTATATGATGCTAAACTGGTGGCTATAGAATTTCATGTTGTTCTTTTTTTAGCTTCATTAGCTTTGTAGCTTCGGTTCAATATTACAGAAGCAACCTCCAGACATTAGACATGACACAGCTGATCGACTGTGTTTGCTGTAAGGGGGATTATGATGAAAATTTCCTGTTTGGCTGAACCATTGCTTTAAGCGTATGCGTGCGTATCCATCACCATTAAGTGTGTATTGAGATCGGAGCCCCAACGTCGGACAGAACTCGATTAAGAGAGCATTAGAGCCTTGCTTAAAGACATTCAACACGTTTACACAAGAGACTCTTTAATTGTTTTGTATTTTAGTGATTTGCGTTCTGTGAATTTCTCGACGGATTGATTGTTTTCCTGCTCTCTCTTCATCCTCTTGCTCTTCTTCTTCTTCTGACAACCCACTGGAGAGAAACTGGTTTGAATCGTGAAGGATTTCTATTCACGCTGTCTGATGCTTTGAAAGTCTTCGAAGCCGGACTTGTCGTCTTTACTAACCACCGATGTTGAAAGGATTTAATCTAATGACATAAACTGCAAATTTTCAGTGAGTTAGTCAGTTCACATTTAATCCAAAAGTTAGCATGCACTCTTCCTCAGCTGTAACAAGACATTCGCCTCATGCTATGTGACCGAGTATCAGACAATCATTTCTTTTCTTTGGTCATGTGCAACACGGAGCCACATTTTCAAGTGACAAGAGACAAAGGAATGCTGTGATCGAGATTTTTCCAATTTTTCTAAATTATGTAATATTGCAAAAAGGAACAAAATCCAAAGGTTTTATCGTACATTTTTTACAGCACATGTGGTCCCATGTTTCTTTAATTCCCTGCTCACAATTTTAGTTCCTACCTCCAATTTACTCTAAAATACACAAAATTGAGGAAAATCCTCTACTCATGATCTTATCCTGTCATATACAACCTCTCTTTATGTTGTTATCAGGAAAATTGAAGTTCTGAAAAAAGACGTCTCTGATCTGAGTCTCTGTATTTTGGTGGACATGAGTCTGGTCTGGTATCCTCAAATTTTTGGGATAATTTCTTTATTTATTATAGAAAGATATTATTTCATTTATATAAAGAGGATATTTATTTATATATTTTTAACAAATAGTAACCCTGTGTTATATTTTGTTTAAAGTTTTAAACCTCATTGAAAACTATTATTTACATTTATTATTTACATTTATTATTTCATTTTTTACAAGCATTGTTTTGGATTGTTTATAAATGAAAAGGAGTCTTTTCAGTCAAAATTTTTCTTCATTAAAACCTGATATTCTGATCGAATCACATTGTGAAGAGGGAGAGGGAGAATAGGTGTCTAATGGAAGAAGGGAGACAGAAGATGAGAATGGGATTGAGATGGAGTGTGGGAAGGGGAGATAAATGGAGGGGATGCTGGATGGAGCAGAGAGAGAGAGAGAGAGAGAGAGAGAGAGAGAGAGAGAGAGAGACAGCGAGAGAGAGACACACAGAGAGAGAGACAGAGAGAGATAGAGAAAGAGAGAGAGAGAGAGAGAGACAGAGAGAGAGACACACAGAGAGAGAGAGAGAGAGAGAGAGAGAGAGAGACAGAGAGAGAGAGAGAGAGAGAGAGAGAGAGAGAGACAGAGAGAGAGAGAGAGAGACAGAGAGAGACACAGAGAGAGAGATAGAGAGAGAGAGAGAGAGAGAGAGAGAGAGAGAGAGAGAGATAGAGAGAGAGAGAGAGAGAGAGAGAGACAGAGAGAGAGAGACACAGAGAGAGAGATAGAGAGAGAGAGAGAGAGAGAGAGAGAGAGAGAGAGAGAGAGAGAGAGAGAGAGAACCACCAGAGAGAGAGAGATTCCTTCTTCATCAAGAAAAATCTACAAAATAGGAATAACCCCAGACCAAAACCCTCTAAACTAATGGCCTGCATTTGCATACTTAAATCTGATTGGATCTTGGATTTAATGACACAACAACATTTGTTCCAGTTTCGAGACGGTACTGAAACGACCGCATCAACACTTTTTACACTTTCACCATCTGCAAAGTTAATTTCCCCTGAAAGGATTTCATCATTAAATAAAACCACTTAGATAAAGTGTAGGTTTACTTAGAATAAAAACGACATCTTCATCAATTCGCTGATGCTGTGCCAATAGAGCTTAATAAACAGAACAGATTGTGTTTAACATCAGGACACACCTTGAATATTAGATTTGAGAAATAATTATAATTCCTCTTTAACCACAAAAACAGCAAGTTCAATTATTAATGAACTGTTTCAAATGACTTTTGTTTGGAGTCTCATTTCTTAGAGACTCCTTGCTACTGCTGAAAATGGTCCACATGGACAACTTGGATTTATGTGAGGTTGCCGTAGTACCAGACTGCACTTTATCTGCATTTATGGCACTTGGTAGACGCCCCTTAGTAGGGACCCAGCGGGAAGCTTGATAGACCTGAGATTCTAATAACCTTCTGATCAGTAGTCCAACACTTTAGCCACTAGGCTACCACATCCCCTTCATATCTTCATTCATTCATTCATTTTCTACCGCTTATCCAAACTACCTCAGGTCACGGGGAGTGCCTATCTCAGGCATCTTCGGGCATCAAGGCAGGATATACCCTGGAAGGAGTGCCAACCCATCACAGGGCGCACACACACACACTAGGGACAATTTTCCAGAGATGCCAATCAACCTACCATGCATGCCTTTGGACCGGGGGAGGAAACTGGAGTACTCAGAGGAAACCCCCGAGGCACGGGCGGAGGCGGGAATCGAACCCCGACCCTGGAGGTGTGAGGCGAACCTGCTAACCACTAAGCCACCGTGCCCCCCTTCATATCTTCATATTCTTCATAATTTCAACAAGACTTTCAAGATTTCATGTTAGAATAAACGAGAATAAATTTCCTGCTTACACAATTGCACTTTTTATCCATATAAAAGGGAAATTATTTATAATCTCATTTTCCGGTGTCACTCAGATGAAGACGGGGTTCCCTTCTGAGTCTGGATCCTTTCTAGGTAATAATTACAATTTTACATCCTGAATTTATATATTACTGTAAAGGTTTATTCTTAAAAGCACTGAATTCTAAATTCTATTGTTAAAACTATGATTGTTACAAAGAGCTAATACTGGAGACTCCTTCCAGAAATTGAAATAAAATTATAGTGTTATAACACTTTAAAAAAATATTTAGTTATTTGATTATGTGAAAAATTTGTAATAAAAATAAGAAAGGTGCTAATGATATTTATTTACAATATCTGTAGTTTTTTATGGGGCAGTGGTGGCTGAAGTGGTTATGGTTCTGGGTTGTTGATTGGAAGATCGAGGTTCAAGCTTCCATTGTTGGGCCCTTGAGCAAGGACCTTAACCTTCACTGCTCCAGGGACGCTGTATCATGGCTGACCCTGTGCTCTGACCCCAACCTCCAAAGTCGGGTTATGTGAAGAAAGAATTTCACTGTGCTGTAATGTAGATGTGATAAAATCTATTCTATTATATGATTCCTTTTATAAATAATTAAATTTAAACCAACTGTAATTAAAAATGGAAAGAAGGATTTGGTTACATATATATTTTTTACATCTATAAACACTTTATTTTTCATCTCTAAAGCCAATTAGTTTTGACCTGGTCCTATTTTTTGTCCTCTCACTGACTCTGTCCTCAGTACAGTGGTGTGGTGAGTATATATGTGATGTACATCTATAAACACACTGTAGATATTTGTGTGTGTCAGTTAACACAGTCATGGCTGCACAGCGTATGAGCCGCTATCAGCAAGTTCATAGTGCATTAAGCTGAAGACTATTAAGACTCTTCTGGCCTCCTTTTGCACCATATAAGCGAGTCGCTCATATTAACTCCATCAACCTTGACCGTATTTGATGGCCACTAAAGAGCTATGTAATTGAGAGATGTCCCACTCCAGTCCATTTTACAGTCTGCTAGACACCGGCAGTGGGGATGCAGGGATGCGGGGGTTTTTACTAACATGATTTTATTCGAGTTTATCGACGTGATCTTTCTGAAAGACTGAACCTATATTTGGCTCTTATGGTTCTTTAGTTATATTGTCAAAATGCTTATTTTAAACGTAAACATATTTGTTGCGGTGTACACTTTATCAGTCCCCTGTAACATATAAATCAATGTAAATGGACCATTATACACTCTTAGAAATTTACAACCTTTAAAGTTTCAATGCATCAATGCATCCCTAGATTGTATTCATGAACTTAATGAACTATCTTGCCATGTTATTATATTATGCTATTTGGGATTCTCAGAAAACATGGTACAACCATGCCTCCACTTACTCGTGGAGTGAAAGATGCTCACTGAGTGAAAGATTCTCACAGATGACTAGTTATCTAACTTCTCAAACACAAAAGATCATGACTCAGGAGTTACACTCGGTCTTTATCACTCCCATTCTTATCCTCAAATAAATGTACCTTTGCTAGATCATTTCCAGGATGATTATAAGTGCGTCTAAGGTGACACAATGTGCTAGAAGATAGAGTTGCCTCCTCACAACCACCTCAATGTTCCCCAGTTCTATCCTGAGCATAGGTTACTATTTGTGCCAGATCTCAGCATGTCTGGCAGATATCTTCATCATTGATAGCAGTACATGAGCTGAAACTTAATCCCATCAAATCTGTAGTGCTTTTCATCCCCATCTCAGTATCTTGCAGTCTCCTTGCTGATATCACCATTGACCACTGCCTGCAAATGTGGGGTAACCATAGACAATCAGTTGTTCTTTTCCTCTCTCATTGCTAATCTGACATGTTCATGCTTACAATATCAAAAGGATTTTTCCATTTCTGTGCACACAGGCCACTCAGGTGCCTGATCCTCATTTTGAGATTGGATGAATGCAACTCAGCTCTGGCAACTTTGCCCCTGACTGCCAATTAACCCCTGCAACTGATCCAGAATGCAGTTGTTTGACTTGTTTTCAACGTTTCCATACAGTAGTTCATGGAACTTGTTTTCAACCTTACCCAAACCACCACATTGCTACACTTCCTCCACTGCTTTCCTGTATGACTGATGTTTACCTACAAAAAGCCAAAAATGGACCAGCACCCACTGACCTCAAAGCTCCTATCACACCCCACAATGCACCACATTCCTTCCCTCAGATCCGCTAGCATCATCTTCTGGACTGATCTGCACCAGTTCCCAGGGTACAAGGAAGACCTGCATCGAAACTATTCTCTGTTCTGACACCTGGGTGAAAAAATTAACTTCCTTCAATGTCAGAACAACAGAGATGCTGGCTGTCTTCAAACAACAACTAAAGATCCACCTCTGCCTGAAAATGGTCTGTATTCTTTTCTGTCTGTTTTTCCTCCAAAAATAGTAGACTGATGGTGTTCTTAGTCCATGACTTATCTATTGAACCAGTATCTATTTACATTGTCGCGGTGTCTGTATGGGTTTTATCCAGGTTCTTAGATTTCCTCTGATTACTGAAACACATTACATCTACATATATACGGCATTTGGCAAATGCCCTAATATCTAGAGCGAAGTACAATAGTGCTTTGAAGCCTCAATGAATACATCAACTCTAGTTTTGTAGGACACAAACTAAAGTTACCATCAGTCTAAAAACTCTGTTGGGGAAAATATAGGACTTTTTTAATATATACGTATAAACAAGCAGAAAAAATAAGCAAGCACTAGTTTAAGTATTTCAGGAAGAGGTAGGTCTTCACACATCATTTGAAGACAGTCAGTGACTCATCTGTTCAGACAATTGTGGGTAGTTTATTCCACCACCTCGGTGCCAGAACATAGAAGAGTCTTGATGAGTATCTACATTGTACCCTGAGAAATGGGTAGTCGAGCAGTGCTAGTGGATCTGAGGGAGTGTGGAGAAGTGTGAGGAGTGATGAGCTCTTTGAGGTAAAGAGGAGCAAGTCAGTTGTTTGCTTTGCAGATATGCATGAGTGTTTTGAATCCAGTGCATTGAGTTACCAGAAGCCAGTGGCAACAAAGATGGTGAAAGTCATGCCATCCAGAGTGTATTCCCAAATCAGTCCCAGTGCTTTTGTGCAATAGTATAGACTTTGGATTTATTGCAACCCTGAACAGGATAAAGTGCTAAAACATGATGTATGAATAAAGAATAATGCAGTTATTGCATTATTAAGGACTTTTCCCTTTTGCACCAAAAGCATGGATTAAGCTCAGTGAGTACTTAAATGCTGTTTAAATCTAAACTAAATCTTTTACTAGACATAGTAATAAAATGGTGACAAGACCACTGGACTGGTGTAAGAGCTACATCTTTGCTGAGACTTAATGTTCATTCATTCATTCATCTTATACCGCTTATCCGAACTACCTCGGGTCACGGGGAGCCTGTGTCTATCTCAGGCGTCATCGGGCATCAAGGCAGGATACACCCTGGACGGAGTGCCAACCCATCGCAGGGCACACACACACACTCTCATTCACTCACGCAATCACACACTAGGGACAATTTTTCCAGAGATGCCAATCAACCTACCATGCATGTCTTTGGACCGGGGGAGGAAACCGGAGTACCTGAGCCTTATGTTATTACAGCTAATGTGTAGGTATCAATACAGTCTCTCTCTCTCTCTCTCTCTCCCTCCCTCTCTCTCTCTCTCTGCAAATGTATTTTTGTTTTCTGGAATATGTTTCCCGATATCCATACAGTTAACTCTCTTATTCCTTTATTGCCTTCAGGCTAAAGCAACTAAAGTGGCAGCCCCTCATTCAGGCCACTGTGGAGAGGCATGAGGAATAAAAGCAGCGTCTTCATGCTGCTTTGAAAAAGCCACACAGCGCTGCAAGGCATTAGCTATTGGAACACTCACATCATAATACTCAACACTGTTCCCTCAAAATGTACCCTTTATGTAAAACCATGACTCAGAGAGAGCTAATATAGACGACTGAAGATTGTTTTGGTGTCCCGGTTGTGTTGTTATCATCTTACCAGATATCGAAAGCATTTCATCCTGATTATTTTTTGAAGATCTGATTGGAGACAAAATGTATATGGTGGAATAATCTAGCTAGGAATCTAGCAATAATATTGCTAGGTTAATCAAATTAATTAATTAAAATAGCTTTGTGCTGAGAGTTAGGGGGAAAAAAACAACTTCCTCACATTAACAATATAGAACACCGAATAAATCACAAAATAGCACTATGATAAACATTATATACATTACAAACTCAAAAGTAAGCAAGATCATTTAAACTAGCATTACAGTAGACAGACTGATTTGCAGCTTATGGTAAATACACTAAGCCTTAGTGACTAAGGCATTGAATAGATTTTTTGGTACAAGAATTTATAAAATTGCAAACTTATAGTAGGCTAAACAACAAGTTAGCATTATATAAATTTAGCTATATTACAGACTATATTTAGAGGAAACTGGTTTAACTAGGGGGCACGGTGGCTTAGTGGTTAGCACGTTCTACTCACACCTCCAGGGTTGGGGGCTCGATTAAGCCTCCGCCTTGTGTGTGTGGAGTTTTCATGTTCTCCCCGTTCCTCGGGGGTTTCCTCCGGGTACTCCGGTTTCCTCCCCCGGTCCAAAGACATGCATGGTAGGTTGATTGGCATCTCTGGAAAATTGTCCGTAGTGTGAGAGTGCGTGAGTGAATGAGAGTGTGTGTGTGTGCCCTGCGATGGGTTGGCACTCCGTCCAGGGTGTATCCTGCCTTGATGCCCGATGACGCCTGAGAAAGGCACAGGCTCCCCGTGACCCGAGGTAGTTCGGATAAGCGGTAGAAAATGAGTGAGTGAGTGAGTGAGTGGTTTAACTAATACTGTACTATTGTAATACACAAAATTAGCCTCATAGTAGCATTTTTAAAAACAGGTAAAAACTACAACCCTGAAACTTTCTAACTTTCTAACCGTGGGCTATGTTTAGCGCAGACAGTATGATTTTATCTAGCATTGTAATGAATGTGATAATCCATAAATTCTAGTTTCAGTAGGCACACTTATAATGAGCTATCATTTGAGTAAACAAGCTAACCAAAAACTAGCAAACTAGTAAACTGGCTAACCCACAAACAAGCTAATTGACAACTTTCCTGTATATAGGCAGCGATTACTGTGTGTGTGTGTGTGTGTGTGTGTGTGTGTGTGTGTGTGTGTGAGTGTAAGTAATAGATTTAATGAGGAGCATCATCACTAAGTGTGTATTCAACCTGAGGCAGTGTCCTAATCCTCTTGCTTGTGTTAGGGAGGAAAATTAGTGACAGAATGCACTTTGAAGGACCCATTTTAGGACACGTCCTCAGAGAGGCACACCAGCCATGGGGGATCATTTTGTTGTCATGGCAACAAAATGAATCAGTGGGGCAAATTCCATGCTGGTATCCTCCTAATGATGTGGCTGTTGTAATCATGCTGTGATATTAATAAACCGGAGAGATTCATTGTGTCACTGCCATTTTCAGTTTCTCTGTTTTTCTGTGTCTTTATCTGTCCTGAGGGCGGTGTTATGTCTGCATGTATGAGGAAGACATGCATACTGTATGTTCATGATTCACATGTTATGTGGCATTTAATGGGAGTGTTGCTGGTCTTGTGGATGTTCTGGCTATGCTGGTGATGTTGGCATTACTGGGGTTAATATTGGTCTGGGTTGGTGGCGTTAGCTGAGTTGTCGTGTTGTGGCTTTGGCGTTGTTTGTGCTGTGGTTTTAGTGGTGTTTGTAAAATTGGTGTTCATGGGGTTACTGGAGTTGTGGTGTAAGTGGTGTTAATGGAGTTGTTGTTGGTAGTGATGTAGTTGTTGGTCTTGTGGTTTTGGTGGTGTTACTGGAGGTTACTTGGTGTTAATCAGCATACAGAGAGAAGGTGCAACAGCTAACTGCCTGCTGTAGAGCCAACAACCTCGATCAAAACGTTGACAAAACTATAGAGATAGTTGTTGTCTTTAGAAGAGCACAGATCTTCCATGGAGATCATCAAGAGCACCAAATTCCTTGGTGTTCATCTGGCGGAGAACCTCATCTGGTCACGCAACATTAGCTCCAGCAGTATGAAAGTACAGCAGCGCCTCTACTTTCTAGGAAGATTGAGGAAAGCCCATCTCCCTCCCCCATCCTGAACACATTTTATAGATGGACTATTGAGAGAATCCTGAGCAGCTGCATCCCTGTCTGGTTAGGGGACTGCATGGCTTCAGATTGCAAGCCCCTATAGCAGATAGTGAGGACAGCTGAGAAGATCATCAGCATCATTCTTCCCTCCATTACGGACATTCATAACACACTCTTCACCCTCCTGCCGTCTGGAAAAAGGTACTGTAGCATTCTGGCCCCCACATTTAGACTGTGCAATAGTTTCTTCCCTCAAGCCATCAGGCTTGAACTGAACTGTACCAAACACACACTCACACCCACCATTAGTGTGTGAACTACACTAATCACTCACCCGATTGCTGTTTTATGCCACACTACATTGTTGTTTTGAACACCACATTTTTCCATACTTCATAAGTTGCTGTTATTATGTAAGTTTTAATCCGTTTACATTGCTCTAGTAGCACAATCTACTTTATATTAAACAGTATTCACACTTGTCAGCACTATTTTGTGTATTTTGTGTATTTGTCTTGTATTTTTTTGTATTGTCTTTTGTCTCGCACTGTTGCACTAGGTTGCAAAAGTTGCACTTTATGTGGTTAGGACTTAAGTCCTTAGTTCTGTGTAGTTTTATGTAGCTTTATGTCATTCTATGTAGCACCAGGGTCCTGGAGAAACATTGTTAAATTTCACTGTGTACTGCGTCAGCTATATATGGTTGAAATGACAATAAAATCTTTTTGACTTAACTTGACTTGACATTTTGGACTCTTAATCGTGTGGTTTTGGTGTTGTTGGTTAAGTTGTGGGTATTTTCGAGGTTTTGGTGTTGCGTTTTTTGTGGATGTGAATTTGTGTTAATGAGGTTGATGATGTTATTGGAGTTGTTGAGGTATTGGTGGGGTCACTTGGGCTGTTGGTGGTTTTGATAAAGTTGTTGGTGTTGTGGTTTTGGTAATGTTACTGGGGTTGTTTTTGTACTATTCTTTGAGTTGTTGGTAATGTAGCTGTGCTGTAGCTATTGGTGAAGGTGCTGGAGTTGTGATTTTGGTGGGGTTTGTTGGGTTGTTGATGCTAGTGTTTGTTGAGTTGTGGGTATCAGTGGGGTTGTTGTAGATGTTGGTATTAGTGTGATTGGTGTTGTTGATGTGTTAGTGGGGTTGGTAGTGTAGTTGTTGGCTGGGGTGATTGTGGCTTTTGGTAGTTTTGACAAAGTTGTTGTTGCTGGCGTTTTGCTCTTGTTAGTGGGGTTGTTTTGTCTGGGTTTTTTGCCATGTTGGTGGTGTTATTGGTAGTTGTTAGTGTAGTTTTGGTGGTGATGGTGGAGTGGTGAAGATGTTGGTTTTGTGATTTTGGTAAATTGGTTAGTTGTTATTACTAGTGGTGTTGGTGATGCTAGTGGAGTTACTGATGTTGTGGATTTGTTGGTGTTAATGGAATTGCTTGCTGGTGTTTGACTTGCAGTCTGACTGACACTTCTCAACGTCGCCACCTTGTCATAGAAAAAACGTGGAGTGGAGAAAAATTTCCACTCCATTACTTGCATTGTGAATATGAAGTGTGTGAGTGTCCTGTTTGCATAATAATGAGCAGCGTATGGCTGTGGAAAGGGCTGTGTATAGCCTCTGGCCTGCTCTGTGTTCAGCCCACAAAGAGCAATTTAACCCCCTACTGAGTGAATCTGTGCTTTCTCCACATCTCAAATCTCAAGCTTGTAAATTAGATGAATTTGTTTTTTTTCCCTTACAGTTTAGCAACTCACCATGATTATACATTTTCAAGATCCCAGAGAGAGACGATCACACATGATCTGATGAATAAAATTCTAAACCATAATTTTATAGATTATAGTTTATAGTAACTGCCATACAACTTATATCATTTCTAATCACAAATAATCCTCACACAAGAGCAACACTAATGTTATAAATAAATTTTAACGTTACTGATGCTTCTCTTTTCTCACCCAAGCAGAAAAACACGTTAGCTAAACATATCGCTTCTTTATTTACATAAACACACACACACACATATACACATTAATAGCTTATCAGGTTCATTCCAACATGATTCCCCTATCCAGGCAGGTCTTGTGGGAGTCTGTAATAAACTATCATCATGTTGGAAAAAAACGTCACCCCCGTCTTCATTTAAATGATAATGGAGGCCGCAGGAAGTACAATTAAAGTGACAGTAACCTGGTTGTTTCAGGCTTGCTTTGTCTCGCAAAGAAAAATGGATGGTATTGAATGTGTCTGGTTTACAGCTCTGTGGGTAGAGATAACACACATACACACACACACACACACATGAATACATGCAGCTTAAGGATCCTTTTGTGGCCCAGTGAAACTTGAAAAGGTGATTTAGAGTGTGTTTTCCTTATGAGACATGCCGAGGCTTCACATTTCTCTGCTGAAATATGACATAATTATGCTATTGGGTTGTTGCTTGCAGACATTTTAGAAAATAGTGTACAAAATTGACTTTCAACATTTGTCAAAACAATACAATTTTGTAAATCTTACAGGACAATTCAATCTTTATTCACTTTAAAAAGAAATTTTTCAGTTCAGCAGTAAATATTTAAACAGTTTCTGAATTAATCACAAACAATAACATAAAACATCTAAAAGAAATACAGTGATACCTCGAGATACGAGTGCATTGACATACAAATTTTTTGAGATACAGGCTGTGATTCGACCAAATTTTTGCCTTGAGATACGAACAAATTTTTGAGATACGAACATCCGAGCCGAACAAACACCCACAACAACAACGTTTCCCCCGCCTCAGCTTCCCGCGTCTCACTCGGTTAGTGTTTGTGTAGCTCGCTTTGTTAACACTTGTGTAAAGCTGTGCTCGTATTTTGTGCTTTTATTTTGCGTTCATACAACTTTATCGCATTTAAAACCATGGGTCCTAAGAAAGTGAGTGTAAAGGAACAGTGCTGTGAAGAAGTTTGTTAATTTTAGTGAAGTTTAGTTAAGTTCCATTTAAGTGTAAAGTAGCATTAAGAGTGTACAGTAGCGAGTAAGTGAACGAAAGTGAAAGTCTTTCGTCTTCCGTTAGCTCACGTCGTCTGATCTCCAAGGTAAATAATACACTTTATAGTAAAACCTGTTTATTTTTTTAACATTCTCTTTTATTACTGTATGTTTTTATACAATATTTGTCATTTATAAATACAGTACTGTACATTTTTCATATTCAAAACACAAACAAAACAACTGGAGTGGAATTTTGCGAGCTGGAACGGATTAATGGGATTTCAATTCATTTAAATGGTGAAAATTGCTTTGAGATACGAGCAAATTGAGATACGGAACGAAACAAATTAAACTCGTATCTCGAGGTATTACTGTATATTCTGTGGTCGTGTGGTTAGTGGTGTTGCTCTTTTGGAGTGGTGTGTTGTTGGGTGGTGTCGATTGTGCTGTTGTCAGTGCTATGGATGTTGGTGTTGATTGTGCTGTTGGAGTTATTGTTGTTGGTGGTGGTGGTGTTACTGTTATGAAGTGGTTTGTGGTGTTAATTGTGCTGTTTTAGTTGTTGTTGTTGGTGGTGTTACAGTGATGGAGTGGGTTGTGGTGTTGATTGTACCAGTATCATCACCTGGTATCCTTCACCACTTTCCCCACTACCCTTGGACTCTTTCCTCTCCTCTCTTTCCTCAACCATGTACTTTCTCTGCTCTCTGTCCACTAAACCCAAGAAAACTTCTTGTTCTGCTCCTTGGTTTTCAGATGTGTTGTGCAACAATCTGAGAGAGAGCTAAGATCCTCTGAGAGAAAGTGGAAGAAATCACAACTCGATGCAGGTCTTGACTCTTACCGTACATTCCTGGCCAAGTTCTCTTCAGATGTAACTTCTGCAAAAACTTCCTTCTACAAGGAAAACCTCGATGCTTCTGCACAAGTCCCTGGTAAGCTCCACAACATGCTCCTTCTCTGCTCCGAGACACTCAATTTCCTCGCATTTTGTCGCATTTCATGTCAGTTCCTTCTCTTCGACTTTAGAAGGATTCGGCCATTTTTGTCCACACAGGCTGCTCAGGTACTTGTTCAGTCTCTTGTCATCTCAAGACTGGACTACTGCAACTCACTGATGGCAGGTCTACCTGTGAATGCAATTTGTCCTCTGCGATCCCTCCGGTAGCTGCACGCATCAGATTTAAAACACTGATACTTGCCTACAAGCCAAAAATGGACCAGCTCCCTTTCACCTCAAAGCCCTCAACACTCCTCGCACTGCACCTCGCACCCAGAGCTACCAGCACTGCTCGACTGGTCCCACCGTCTCTTACTGTATGGTGGTGTTGATTGTGCTGTTTTAGTTGTTATTGTTGGTGGTGGCGTTACATTGTGCTGTTGTCATTGCTATGGTTGCTGGTAGTCTTGCAGGTTTGGAGTCATGGTGTTGATTGTGCTGTTGGAGTTGGTATTGTTTGTGGTGATTTTGTAGTGTTTGAGATTTGTCACAAATCTTTGTGTGTTGGTCAGTGTATGGTGTGAGATTGTAGTTGTTTCTTAGTGAATGTTGCAGTTTTGTGGAGAAACTTTGTGTGTTGGTTGGTGTGTCTGTATTTCTTATTGAATGTTGGTAAATATAGGTGTTGGATGGTGATTGTAGTTGTGTGTTGGTGTGTGTTGATGTTATATGGAGAATGTTGGTGAATGTAGGTGCTAGTTGGTGATAGTAGGTATGTGCTGGTGAGTGCTGGTGTTGTGTGAAGTGTGTGCTGGATACTGGATGTTATTTTGGATACTGGATGAAGAATTAGTTTGGTAAATGTTGGTGTTGAATAGTAAACATGGAGCATTTTGATAGTCAGTTGTGTTTTGTATTTTAAACCTTATGCTTAATGCTCAGAATGTTACAGATCTCACTGCATGGCTTCTGCCTTTAGCGGTATAAATATTTGGCAGGTATTCAGTGGAGTAATCAGCGTTTCCATAAAAGGCAGATGGTCTCCTGATTGTAATTTGCATGTGTGATTAACTCCATTGAGTATGACACCAGCTGCCCAAAGCCCTACTAAACATCTGTCTGAGAAAGTGTGTGTGCATTTGCATGTGTGCATGACTGTCTTGTGTTATCATTGACATTCTGTCTATACTGTACGTCGCCCTTTGTGAGTCATGAAGCTTGATGGTGGCGTTTGTTTTGAGCAAATGAGAGAAAGGAGAGAGAAAGAAAGAGAGAAAAAATTTCCCAGTGCACAGGGGTGCATGTATTGGAGAGGACTGTGTGTGTGTGTGTGTGTGTGTGTAGGTGTGTGTGTGTGTGTGTGTGTCTGGAAGCAAGTGCATTCAAGTGTGAAATGATTCTGTTAGTGTGTCATCTGTTTCCTTCATGTTGTACCACCATCTCCAATACAACTCAACCCACCTCTCAGAGATCTAGAGAAATAACTGTGTGTGATTTGGTTAGAACTGAAAATATATCATTGCAATAATGATGATTGTATTATTGGTGTTCAACCAGTCGGTTTTTTAGACCTCATCGACTCCATATGAAAATACACCAACAGCACAACAAACCTCACAAACTCCTACAACCTCACTAACACCACCAGACTACAACACTAATAATGGCACTGACACCACCAGAATCACAACCACAAGTCCATTAATATCACCAGACATCAGCACCAACAACACCACTAACACCATCAAAACCAGAACTCCACTAACACTGGCAAAATTATAACACCAACAACCCCATTGACACAGAACCACACCATCAAGCCCATTAACAGTGCCAGAACCACAACACCAACAACACCTCACATATTCCCAGAACCACAACACCATCAAGGCCAATAATACCGGCAAAACTAGAACACCAGCAATGCCATTGACACCAACAGAACCACAACACCAACAACGCCTCAGATACCACTAGAACCACAACACCAACAAGTCCATTAACAGTGCCAGAACCACAACAACAACAACTTCATTAAAACAAACCAACAACTCCAAAGATACCAACAAAAACCACAATATGAACAAGAACAATAACACCACTACAACCACAACACCAACAAGTCCATTAACACCAACAAAACCACATCACTGACTACTCCTGTAAGACAAAAGCAACATCCCATTAACACCAACAGCACCATCAACACCACAATATAAATACCCCGAGGCATCCAGAAATTGTACCAGCTCCAAATGTCTTCCATGTCATGAAGATTTTAGACCTTCATTGACAGGAGGCCAACCCTGAGATTATCCTGAGGTATCTAGAGATGTACCAGCTCCAGTTGGACTCTGCTTCATGAAGTATTCTGACATTCTAAGAGGAGATGCCAACTCCATGTGGTCTTTGAGGACAACAACCTCCTCATCAATACACATTTATCAGACTGTATATTTATAATCACACCCTCCAGTGTCACCCAAATGAGGATGAGGTTCACTTTTGAGTCTGGTTCCTCTCAAGGTTTCTTCCTTTACCATCTAAGGGAGTTTTTCCTCACCACCGTCACCCCAGTCACCTCAGGCTTGTTCATTAGGGATAAATACAAACACATTTAAATATATCTAATATTAATCTTGAATTTTTGTATTTTATACATCTTTATATTAAACCTTTTGTATGCAAACATTTATATTAAACATTTTTAGCAAAACCACAACACCACCAAAACTGTAGAACTGTAGTAATCATCTGATTACATCCTCGTAGAGATCCAGGTCCAGCTAGTAGACTGACTACTAAACCAGTGGCGGTGTTTAATCCCCCAGTTCTGGGAGAGCTATATAATGTGTGTGGGTGTCGTGATCATAAGAGAAGGCACTCTACATGCAATACACATTTCAGGCTCTGAAATAACACAGCATTACATAACCACACAACCTGGCAGTAAGAAAAATATCAGAGAGGTTGTAGCACTAGTCATGGGACCACAGAACACTTTAGAAGTAAATGTGCTGCTTTACTGTACAGTACATATGAAATACCAACTGGAACAACAAAGTTCCTTTGAATAATTTCAGATATAACAACACAGCTTGATGTTTTCTGAGGAAAAAATAGCTAGGGATTCCAAGCAAACACAACATCAGCATGATCAGCATAACAGGTCAAAGATTTACTGGTCAGAAGGTCCCGTGGCTGCTAAGCTACCACTGTTGGGCCCTTGAGCAAGGCCCTTAACTCTCTTTGGTCTAGGGGTGCAGTATCATGGCTGAATTTTACTTTCTAACAAGCTGTTATATATGTCACTACTTCATGAATCGTTCAGGTCTGGCAGAGCCATTACATCCGAAGCTTGTCAGGAAGATTATTAGCTTTGTTCTTATCCTACAGTGGTTTCCTCTCAAGTCGCCTCCTGATGAGTCATGTTTTATCTAACATCAGAGAATTATCGTCATCCGGATGGCAGCCCTTTGCCCTGTCACTGATAATCAACAACCTTTAACTCTCTAAGCTATTTCTATTTCCTTGTGTGTGTGTGTGTGTGTGTGTGTGTGTGATGTTTGGGATTTACACATTTCTGCACACAGTGAGTTACAGCAGCTGGACAGGAGCAGGCTGTCTTCTTCACTCTGCTCACTTCATCATCCTCTCAACCTTACCATGTCCCACACTTCTCTCTCACGCACTCACAGAGATGAACATCACACATCCAGCTGTTTATGGGCCATGAAAGAGAAACACTGTTTTTTTTAAAGACCCTACCATCACTCTTAACTGTTCATTATAGCAACTGTCTTTTAAATCTACCCCAGAGTGTGTCTGAGACATTTGTGAGATATTTAGTGTTGTCGGTAACCAAAAGCACATGAAATGCTCATTGTATTTCACAATGGCATAAAACCAGATAAACCAGACTCAAATGTGGTGTTTCTTAACAACGGTTTTGGCTAGTGTAGTGATTACATCGTTTGTTTCCTGTATCTTGTGACAAATAGAATATACACAGATTGTATTTTCATTATATCTGATGAAGACATTAGAGAGCAGAAAAGCTACAGTAATTGACTCATTTATTTGCATTAGGAGCTTATAAATCAACACGAGGCAACCGTAGAACATAATGTGCGAATTGTGTGTGTTTAGATTTTTTCTGTGTTACTTATTAAAGTAATTGTACTGACCTGCGTGTCCCTTAGTGACAAATGTTCCTGTCCTGCCTAAACAAAGCTTCGACAGACCCACTAAAGAGTGCGTCCACCATGTTTTGCACGAGTATAAATCAAAACTGGTCTTACCTTGGAGTGGGTTGTCCTCTGAAGTCTCAGCGTCTTTAAAGGATCCTCTTTAAGTTCTTCTACCTAGTCTATTGTTTGAACTTTAGATGAAGGAGTCAGACTTAGACCTTCTTGTCTTTTCAGGGTCCTCACACTTTTTTATTTAAAGCAATGTAATACATTCATTCATTCATTCATTTTCTACCGCTTATCCGAACTACCTTGGGTCACGGGGAGCCTGTGCCTATCTCAGGTGTCATCGGGCATCAAGGCAGGATACACCCTGGACGGAGTGCCAACCCATCGCAGGGCACACACACACACACACTCATTCACTCACACAATCACACAATCACACACTACGGATAATTTTCCAGAGATGCCAATCAACCTACCATGCATGTCTTTGGACTGGGGGAGGAAACCGGAGTACCCGGAGGAAACCCCCGAGGCACGGGGAGAACATGCAAACTCCGCACACACAAGGCGGAGGCAGGAATCGAACCCCGACCCTGGAGGTGTGAGGCGAACGTGCTAACCACGAAGCCACCGTGCCCCCCCAAATGTAATTAAAAATCAAATCAAATCAAATTTTATTTGTCACAATGCTTTTTGCATCTGTCCGGTATTCAAACATAAGAAACGCAATTTGGAATAAAAAATATAACCAAAAGACGCCTGAGATAGGCACAGGCTCCCCGTGACCCGAGGTAGTTCGGATAAGCGGTAGAAAATGAACGAATGAATGAATATAACCAAAAGGAGGTAGATAAATAAAAAAGTATAAACTATATAAAAAGAAACTATATAAAATATGAATATATAAGTGAAAAATAATGTATATACATATACATAAATATACATAAATGTTTATGGTTTTGTAATTATTATCCTTAAAGTGTCCATGTGCAGTATGGTGTGTATAAAGTGTATAAAGTGGTACTGTGCTGTGCAATACAATACAAATAAGTGTATGTAATATATGTAAAGAAAAGAAAAGAAAATTACAAATAAAATCTCCTTCAAATAATCAAACAATTCTAGCGTAAGTAAAAGTAATTAAAATGCAAAGATAATAACAAA
Organism: Tachysurus vachellii; assembly: GCF_030014155.1. NCBI lineage: Eukaryota > Metazoa > Chordata > Actinopteri > Siluriformes > Bagridae > Tachysurus > Tachysurus vachellii. The sequence continues at coordinate 4,108,853 of NC_083463.1, forward strand.
CTAAGAAATACTCAACAAGTATTAGCCTGTGTTTGTTTTCTGATGCACAATACTTAAGCAATGCAAATGTAGTACAGTAACTAAGCATAAGCTTGCCTGTAGTAGAATGCACACCTTTTCCTACAATCAAGAAAGCTTATATACTTTTTTACATTAATTTCCAAGGCACTGCGCAGTACACGCAATATAGTGGTTGACCTTTTTCCAACCTTTCAAGGCACGCTCTGTGATTTGTACCAGGAAGTCATATCCTAATAGCTTCAAAACATTGTGCATCAAGGAGTGTTAAATGAGTCATTTCTAAATTGCCCTTTAAATATATAGAGTGACATAACTATTTCAAATTCAATAACATTCTTACTTCTAACAATACATTTCATTATAGTAAAAAGATAAATCAAAATAAAAGTGATCAGAGTTCTCCTGAACATCTGATAAATAAAACTTATCTTTGCATAAATCTTCTTAGTCAGTTGGAGTCTTCTTCCAGCTGTCCAGGTACAGCGTCTGATCCTCTGCAGTCTTGCAGTAGCATTTATGGCCATTAGAATTAGAATTGTATTTCATTTATATTCAATTGCTTCATTTCTGTAACCAAATTTCCTATTTCAGAAGTTTATTGGCAAACAGAAGCTGCTTCTGTTCTTCTTTCTTTTCACGTTTAGCTTCTCTCACGTTTAGCTTCGCCTCTTCCTCTTTTCCTTTCTTAGCTGTTTTTGTTCACTTTGTTATTGAATAGGAATTTCTCCTAGAGTGTATTTAGGCCGTATCTTAGTTTTAAGTCGAGGTCGAGGGGGACCCATGAATCCTACAACTCCATTTTCTCCTATCCTCATCCTATTACCTTTTGGCGATAATCTCACAACATTATCATGTTCAGAACTTTTTCTTTTCAAACATCTCACTGACACCAGATCACTGAAGACATGATCAACACACTCATCTTCCTTGCTGACAAAAACACAACGAGCAGCGATTTAGAGAGTGCAAAGATTTAATCCAGCACACTGTGAGCATTCTGAAAGTAACAGAGTAACTTAGTGTATCGTTGTATAAACAATTTGGAAGTGAATAATCACCTGTGATTCAGTTTCACATGCTGGGAAAGCTCCCTGAAACTCTTTCCATTAATGTTAAATGAACTTCTTATATATAGTGGACATGCCACTATATATACATACATGCCGCTCCCAAGCTCCATGTGTTCCGAGTTCCAGGTTTAATTGTATTCAGTAATGCATCAATAATGACATCCTACCCCTGGTTGGAGTCTCGTCGCCTGGTGGTGCACTCTTCTGGGGATTGATCTGCATGGACAGCCCGTGACTCATGGGATTGCTGTAGATGGGGCCGCCTGGAGACTGTTGCATCGTATTTGAGCTACTGTTGGGTTTGTTGGCTTTGTGGTCGGATCTTCATCAGCAAACATTTGAAGATTTTAGCAGGAAGGAATGACCCTGAAATGTTAATTGCTCAGGAGTTCTAGGTTGGTTAATTCAACTCAGCTACAAACTGAACATTATTTACATTTACTTTATTTCCTAAATGAGGACGAAGTTCACTTCTGAGTCTGGTTCCTCTCAGGGTTTCTTCGTCATATCATCTCAGGGAGGTTTTATATATATATATATATATATATATATATATATATATATATATATATATATATATATATATATATATATATATAATTTAATTTATATTTATTTCTCTTGTAACCTGAAGCAGTCGCAAAATAATTTCCTTCAGAATTAATAAAGTCGTATCTTATATTATTGGAAATTTCTGAGGGTTCTTTAATAAATAAATAAATAAATAA
>NC_083463.1:4118171-4130671 GCF_030014155.1 Tachysurus vachellii
CTAATCTGGAACAGTGATGTAGCCTAGTGAATAAATTGTTGGACTACTCATTGGAAAGGTTGTGAGTTTGAATCTCAGCTCCACCAAGCTGCCACTCCTCAGCCCCTTAACATTTACTTTCTCAGTTATATAGAATGTTGTGGATGTTAAATTTAAAAAGTTGCTCTGGATCAGGATCAATGATGTAAATGTGTGTGGTGCTGCAGTCTCCATCCTGAGTTCAGTTTACTGTCTGTCTGGAGTTCATGTACACATTCTCCCTCCCTAACCCATGTGGGTTTCTCTGATTTATTCAATTATCTACCATTTCCCCCCAAAAAAAACCCCTCCAGTAGGTGTTCTAGCTATGATACATTGCCTGAGTGTGGTGACGTAACCACACTGCTGAAGAACATAAGACCAAAGCACTGAAACCATGTTGTCTGAATTTAAAACCTTAACTCTTCCTGCTGATTGTAATATGAAACTGGATTGTCTGACATCACTTCCCTATTCGTAGCACAATGTATCGTAACACCATGGGTGTGTTTTCTTTTCTCCTCAAAGGCCAATGGTGTAATTATACTGTCAATATGGAGGAAATACAATGGTAGTTTTGTGTGCATCTGTACTAGTCAAGGAATTCATGGATTATTAGAGTAATTAGAGGAAACGTTTTAGGAATAATAAATAAATAAATAAATAAATAAATAAATACCTATCAGTTGTTTTAATGCATGTAATTGAATACACGTTTTTATGGCTTGTTTCTGAGGGCATACAATAGACAAGTTCTTTTTAAACAGGTGTAAATAATAGTAACATTTTTCTTTAAGCTGATTAACACTTGGCCCTTTTTCAGTCTTCACTTTCACTCAGTAATGTTTTCTTACTTCCAGGATGCAGAAGCTGTAAAACCAGGAATCCTGAACTCCAGAGGTATCAGTACAGAGTTTCCACCTGTCTTAGTCAACAAGTCGCAGGCGGGTACGTCGGAGAAAAGTTACTGCATGTCCTGGAGTGTTGCATTCCTTTTATGCCACAACGATTTAGCAACGATTACAAATTTGTATTTATTAAAGATCAACAACTTTTTATAATGACTCCACCCATCATTCACAGGAAGAGTAGAGTAAAAGGTCGACCTTTGTGAGGCATTTGTGGAAGGAGTCTCCAGTGTTAGAGCACTGAAACACTCAGAGGTAAAGTAAGGTGATAGAAAGACGAGTGAACAGGAAGTGCATTGTTTCCAGGAAGGTCCACGAAATGTAACTCTGTAAAAGTCCCCACAAAGGTCGAACTTTTACATTACTCTCTCATTAGAAATAGAGTGTTGATATAAATGTGATTCAGAGCTGCTGTTGTAGAAGAAGAATCACTACGTTCTGACCAATCAGAACTGAGATTTCAATATTACAGTGTGTGTGTGTGTGTGGGGGGGGGGGGGGATTGGGGGGTCCTTATAATCAGTAAAATAGTATAACTGAGATAAATCACTGGTGATATTTGTTGTGTCATTACCTTTTTTTTTTTTTTTTTTTACAGATGGACCAGTGAATAAATCAGTCCAGTCCCCAAAACAGTAAGTTCATAATACCCCATAATCTTACATATACACTTTCTCCAAATACTACTGTAGTGTTTATTACTTACTTATAACACCTTTAACACCTGTCTTGTCGCTCCAGGCCGTTTTTACAGTTCTTATCTGTCATTGCACACATTAAAGTCTCTCTCAGTTCCCAGTGTTCATCCTGATCACATGTACCTGCATGCTGTTCTTCTTTAAATGAGTCAAACTGGAATCAGAAACAGACAAAATACCCACACTGTACTGTAAACAAACCAGGAGTTACTGTTAACACCCTGAAGTGCATTGTTTTTCTATAACAGCACATCCTGGAGTGCTTTACTCTACTTTTACCTCAGCATAAAATATCAGAGATTGTGATTTTTATTTTTATAAATGAAAAGTCAAGAAGTCATGTTACCTTCATGAAACATCTTTGTGTTATCACTTACATTATAGCAGCTTTATGTAACAGTTAGTATGTTGACTGTGTGTTTCACTCAGTATGTCTGTGTTCATTATGTCGCTTTGTAGAAGCCAACATTCTGTTTTCCTATTTAAGCTTAGACAAAAATTTATCAAGAGTAACTCCTCCTAGGGCTTTCGAGCCATATGCACCAAATTCGGATATGTTGTAGACGCTGGTCTGAAGTTTGTTGCTATTACTTTTCTAAGCGATCCGAGTTCTGGTACTTCTGGTACCGGGTCTCAAAATGGCCTTTTTTCCCATAGACTCCCATTATAAACTTTGGAGGTTTATAACTCGGCAAGGTTTCGATCTATCTACACCAAACTCGGCCAGCTCCTTTAGGGTGATACTCTGAACAATGTTTTAAATTTGTGTACCGACTGGCCTTCTGGTTGTGCCGCAGCCCCGCCCCCAAAATATGCAAAATCAAAAATTAGCACAACATGGACATGTGACATATCAAAACACTCAGAACAATGAGGGAAACTTCCTCAAGAGTATTCAGATAATTTCACATGCTTGTCTCCACTTGCCTCCAAATGTTTTGGCACCCTAGCTTTCTGTCCACTTGCTTCTAAAAGTAAAACTGTCCCTTATGTCCACTCGCCTCCATAAAGCACCGGCCTTTGCGAATACTTGCTTCATCAAAGCCAACATCAAAGTTTGTCATGACGAACTTTACAAATCTAGTTATATGTAGTGTCTGACGTATAAAAGCAATATCGTATTTGCAATCGTGCAGGTGAACACAAAATCAGCCGCCTCCTACCTCAAATCACAGCCATGATGGTGTTTACTTAATTATGTTGGCTTTGTAGAAGAACATGCTGTTTTCTTATTTAAGCTTAGATAAAAATGTATAAAACTTAATGCGGCCTAGGGCTTTCGAGCCACATGCGCCGAATTCGAATATGTTGTAGACCCTGGTCTGAAGTTTGTTGCTATTACTTTTCTAAATGATCCAAGTACCGGTACTTCCGGTACCGGGTCTCAAAGTGGCCTTTTTTCCCATAGACTCCCATTATAACATTTGGAGGTTTATAACTCGGCAAGCTTTCGAACTATCTTCACCAAACTCGGCCAGCTCCTTTAGGGTGATACTCTGAACAAAGGTTTAAATTGGTGTACCGACTGGCCTTCCGGTTGTCCCGCAGCCCCGCCCCCAATATATGCAAAATCAAAAAAAATTTTACAACATGGACATGTGACATATCAAAACACTCAGAACAATGAATTCGGATGACGTCACATGCTCGTCTCCACTTTCCTCCAAATGTTTTGGCACCCTATCTTTCTGTCCACTTGCCTCCAAAAGTAACACTGACCCTTATGTCCACTCGCCTCCAAAAAGCACCGGCCTTTGCGAATCCTTGCCTCGTCAAAGCCAACATCAAAGTTTGTCGTGACGAACTTTACAAATCTAGTTACAGTTAAGACTTAATAAGACATAATGCAGCTTGTGTGGAGGAAATTCTATTCTATTAATAAGAGATAATAGTTCAAGTGAATTTTTCTGAAGTTGCAGAGAAGAACGCAGCAGAGTCCTGTGGAATATCAAACTTCTTTATTTGATACACTTGCAAGTGTGAAGTCAGTCTGTCCCAACCTAAAGTAAGTCTGAACAGAGTGAGTTACTCGGATGTAAGGCAGTTCTCCATTTATACATGGAGCTATGTGTGTGTGTGTGTGTCTTCCCCTGTGCGTGACTTCCTCTAATCTTGTCTTTGCACAAGCAGTGCAACGGTCACTCTGTTAGTCTCCGTTATTTCCACACACCTGCAGCCTGCAATGTTCTTGTCCCTTCAGCCTAGTGTGCAACTGGAAACAGTTCAGTTCCCCTTTGTTACTTTTTTGCTGTTCCTAGTTTTTGGTGTGTGAGCGTATTGGTACAGAATGTTCAATGTTCATTTTTGTTACTCGCAACATTTTCTATTACACCTGTTAAAGACCAACCTCACAGTACTACATCCTAAAGCCATCCCCATGTTACAAAGAGCTGACACAGGAGACTCCTTCCATAAACGTTCAATATATATCTCTTCACAAAGACCTTCACCATTTCAGTGATCATGTTTATGGTTGTTAAATACTAGCATAGATGTGCATCAGTTTATTTTTAGTATGTGGTGTTAATATAGAAACAATAACATTAAAATGTGTGTTATTTACAGCCACTTTTTCGGACTTTTCAGTTCACAAACATTTTTAATTCATCTTTTTTTTACCTTGTACCTTTCTGAGTCAAAATGAGCTACACATCATTATGAAGAATACAATATGATTTTAATTAGAAGGATTTAATTTCTCATTAAAAAAAAAACACCTTAAGCATGGAAGTGTTTGTTTCTTAACAGGTTCACCTTCTACATTCAGTTTGTTTTTATCAGCAGTCTGTAATTGTGCGATTGCCTCAGATGTGTGTTTGATGTGTTAGTTGGATGTTTGGGTTTTTATGATATTTGTCCTTTCAAGGCCTCAGAAACCCAAACTGAGCGCTCAGCCAGAGGGACCTCATCCGCCAGCGATCACTGAGAGAAGACCTGACAAAGGAGATGAGGACAGGTGAGATATATACTGTTTAATTTTACTATTTAGTGGAAATGTCTCCTTTTTGTCTTCGTGTATATTATAGGCACAGTTTTTTTTGCTGGAGCCAAAGCTATAGATCCTTATCTCACAGTCTTTCTTGTGTAGTCAGGACTTTTCACATGTGTAATTTAGAAGCAGTGTTGTAGTTTTTGGCTAAGTTCTCCACACCACCCCACTCCTGCTCTCCTCCACCGGCTTCCGGTAGCTGCAAACATCAGATTCAATGCACTTCTGCTTGCCTACAAAGCCAAAAATGGACCAGCTCCCTCTTACCTCAAAGCTCTTCTCACTCCTCGCACTGCACCTCACACCATCAGATTTACAGCACTGCTCCACTGGTTCCACCGTCTCTCAGGGTAAGAGGTAGATATACAGCAAGACTCTTCTCTGTTCTGGCACCGAGGTGGTGGAATGAACTTCTCCTAGATGTCCAAACAGCTGAATCACTGGCTATCTTCAAACCATGAACACAGATTTAAGTTGATGATATCCTAAATCTGTAACCTAGTGAACCAGTGGTGATGTTTCACTGATAGAGACATCAAAGCACTTTTGTATGTGGCTCTGGATAAGGACATCATCCAAATGACATAAACATAAACAAAAATGTTAGGCAGGAAAACAGTGGACATAAAGTATGATCAGTGTGAAATTTGAAACACTATAACCCAGGATTCTGTTTACCCAGGGTACAAAACAACCCGGAGGAAACTATCAGAAGTGTGAAAAGCTTTAATAAGACTTCCTTCGTCTGACTGTCTGATCTCTACAGTATCTGTTTTTTGTTGTTGTTGTTTTTTTGTTATTGTTGGTTTTTTAACCTTTTCTTTGTAATTCTATGAAAATGAAAAAATTCACTGTAGTTGTGTAATTTTACACTAGAGCGCTATACAGTATGAAGGCCATCTTGGGCAACCAGGATCCAGAATAAGTTCTAATATTAGAGCTCAATATTTATACATAAGATTTGTTTACTTTAAAATCATTTGAGACTTATGAACAAAACAATATAATAATAAGTAAGTAGAGAGAGTTTTGGGTGAAATAGACACCAAACATGATTAATTCACTTGACTACATTTCTGAGTACAAGCACAAGTGTGAAGATTTGATATCTATGACTTCTGTATTGAATCAGCAAACATCAGAGGTGGGAGTAAGTCACACATGTGCAAGTCACAAGTAAGTCTCAAGTCATGAATGTCAAGTCAAAGTCAAGTCGAATCTTTTTTTAATATTTGTCAAGCAAGTCTCAAGTCTCAAATTTGCGACTTAAGTCTGACTCGAGTCAAGTCGAATCCCCCATCTCTGAATCATTTAACTCAATTTTGAGTCAAGTCTCAAGTCATGAATGTCAAGTCAAAGTCAAGTCGAGTCTTTTTTAATATTTGTCAAGCAAGTCTTAAGTCTCAAATTTGCGATTTAAGTCTGACTCGAGTCAAGTCATATGACTCGAGTCCCCCATCTCTGGCAAACATTCATTAAAAGCCAGTCAGTTTTCCATTTTACACTTTTTCCCACCAGGCTTTTCCAAGTTTAATTTACTTTAATTTACTTTAAATTTACTTTAATCTCTTCTGATGAACAGAATTATATTAATTGTCCATAACCTTGTCTTCAATACAGGAACACAGTGGATCCAGAGCTGGTCTCAGAACCTCGGCAGAACAGCTTTAAAAAGACAAATATCAAGCACAGACCATCCCGGTATACTGAACAACCAGTCACTGATGCAATGATGCCCGACCAATCTGTTGTTTTTGTATATTAATAGCTATATACAAGTATTATTGATATTAGCACTGTTAGTAAGATTATTATTGCAGTAGTTTTGTAGTATATATAATTTTTCCATGATTCTTTGTTGAGTGCCGAACTTTATTATGTTGCGTGTCATAGACTATCTGCCATGATGCACAACGCATAATCATATCACATGCCATAAAGCTGGTGTTTTTCGGTATGTTGTGTCTCACGTGGAGGAGAACTAGCAGGCCGTGTTTTATAGACTGTAGCTGCCGATGGCACTCAATCTCAAATCCATTACATTTTTATAATCTTTTATACCAGGAGCGAGCCACACACCGGTTTACAGGCTCCGTCGGCTGCAGACACGAGCATGCACAGGCAAGGAAAGTCACACAGACCCTCTGCTCCTGTCAGTGCAGGTACACCTGTTTTACTCTCTCAAACCAAAACATAAGCACTTAGTACACGAAAACTGTTTGTGTTGAGATCTCAATTCTGACCCGATCTGGTTGATTTGTTTTCTATAACACCCGCTCTGATAGTAGTGCCGTCCACTCACAACTCACTACCTCTAATACATTATAGTTGCCATAGTAACCAGTTATTCACAGGGACTTTTACTATTGTGTATTGCATGGCTGCACATGCCGCTCCAAAGTGAATCTTGTGTTTGCAGAAGACAAGACTGTAAGTGTGGAATGTGTGCGGAACCTACACGAACCTGTAGTCCAGGTGCCCCGACAACCAGGAACGCCAAAAAGTGGATCTGACCAAAGCACAAGAGAGGAAGAGAATGGAGATGAAGAAGAGGAGTGTGAAGAAGAGGATGAGGACACGGCTGACTTCCGTGCTCCCATTGAGCTGCTTGCAGAGGTCAGACACCTTTACACTCATCACCTTGTGTCAGTAGACATTTTAAGAAGCTGCTGAAGCTGTGTGTTGTGTGTACGTCTTTCTTTAGTTTTTAAAGGCTGTGATGGAAAGGAAGTACGCACTTGCCAAGAAACTCTGCCAAATGAGTGAGTACTACTACATGACATTCATTATATAGTACTGAGAAATAATAAGGTAATAATAATTAGGAAATAATGTTGTCCCAGTGAAGGAGGTGTGGCCGTTGTGTTTGTCAGTCATTGTAGGAGGTGTGGCCTCTGTGTTTATTATTAACAGTGAGGAGGTGTGGTCTCTGTGTTTATTATTAACAGTGAAGGAGGTGTGGCCTCTGTGATTATTATTAACAGTGAGGAGGCGTGGTCTCTGTGGTTATTATTAACAGTGAGGAGGCGTGGCCTCTGTTTATTATTAACAGTGAGGAGGTGTGGCCTCTGTGTTTATTATTAACAGTGAGGAGGTGTGGTCTCTGTGTTTATTATTAACAGTGAGGAGGTGTGGCCTCTGTGTTTATTATTAACAGTGAGGAGGTGTGGCCTCTGTGTTTATTATTAACAGTGAGGAGGCGTGGCCTCTGTGATTATTATTAACAGTGAAGGAGGTGTGGCCTCTGTGTTTATTATTAACAGTGAGGAGGTGTGGTCTCTGTGGTTATTATTAACAGTGAGGAGGTGTGGCCTCTGTATTTATTATTAACAGTGAGGAGGTGTGGCCTCTGTTTTTATTATTAACAGTGAGGAGGTGTGGCCTCTGTGTTTATTAGTCTCTGTAAAGTGGGTGTGGCCTCTGTGTTTATTATTAACAGTGAGGAGGTGTGGCCTCTGTGTTTATTATAAACAGTGAGGAGTTGTGACCTCTGTGTTTATTATTAACAGTGAGGAGGTGTGGCCTCTGTGTTTATTAGTCTTTGTAAAGTGGGTGTGGCCTCTGTGTTTATTATTAACAGTGAAGGAGGTGTGGCCTCTGTGTTTAATATTAACAGTGAGGAGGTGTGACCTCTGTGTTTATTATTAACAGTGAGGAGGTGTGACCTCTGTGTTTATTATTAACAGTGAGGAGGTGTGGCCTCTGTGTTTATTATTAACAGTGAGGAGGTGTGACCTCTGTGTTTATTATTAACAGTGAGGAGGTGTGGCCTCTGTGTTTATTAGTCTCTGTAAAGTGGGTGTGGCCTCTGTGTTTATTATTAACAGTGAAGGAGATGTGTCCTCTGTGTTTATTAGTCTCTGTAAAGGGGGTGTGACCTCTGTGTTTATTAGTCTCTGTAAAGGGGGTGTGGCCTCTGTGTTTATTAGTCTCTGTAAAGGGGGTGTGGCCTCTGTGTTTATTAGTTTCTGTAAAGGGGGTGTGGCCTCTGTGTTTATTAGTTTCTGTAAAGGGGTGTGGCCTCTGTGTTTATTAGTTTCTGTAAAGGGGGTGTGGCCTCTGTGTTTCTTAGTCTCTGTAAAGGGGGTGTGGCCTCTGTGTTTATTAGTTTCTGTAAAGGGGGTGTGTCCTCTGTGTTTATTAGTCTCTGTAAAGGGGGTGTGGCCTTTGTGTTTATTAGTCTCTGTAAAGGGGGTGTGGCCTTTGTGTTTATTAGTCTGTGTAAAGGGGGTGTGGCCTTTGTGTTTATTAGTCTCTGTAAAGGGGGTGTGGCCTTTGTGTTTATTAGTCTCTGTAAAGGGGGTGTGGCCTCTGTGTTTATTAGTCTCTGTAAAGGGGGTGTGGCCTTTGTGTTTATTAGTCTCTGTAAAGGGGGTGTGGCCTTTGTGTTTATTAGTCTCTTTAAAGGGGGTGTGGCCTCTGTGTTTATTAGTGTCAATGAAGAAGGTCACTCTGTGGTTCATTACTTGTTCAGTTTAGTCATATTAATTAATTAACTAAAATGTCAAATTGTTAAATGTTAAATTTTCAAATTGCATCTCAGAATTTTAAACACAACCATTATTACACTAGTTTATTTGGATGTTGGTTTATTTTCTAATTACAGCAATCTCACACCCTTGTGTATGTTCATCCCTCAGTTTGTGTTTGTTTCCTCTTTATTGTCTTTCAGTTCTTATTTATGAACCAGACAACCCCGAGGCCAAACACTTCCTCCCGCTAATTGAAGAGAGACTACTGATAGGTGAGACAATGATATTTATTTCTTTGTGTCTGCTTCACTCTTTTTTTACTCAATCTTTTGCTCTCACTTTATTTCAAATGAAGATAATTGTGTCTGGTATTCTGTCTACTATCTCCAAAGCATCATAAATAGAGTTTTGAAAATTATCCAGAAATAATAGCAATAACACTAAAATTCTCTTTAAAAACACTTCAAAGTGAATTATGCATAAATTAGTACACATGCTTTTTGAATAAAATATATAATTTTTCATACATATACAGTGCATATCCATATGTGTTATCTGTAGTTTAATTCATTACTGCTGTTAGAATTCTGCAGATTTATTTTCTCTAGCACCCCAGACTTCCTAGAACCATAACTATTCTGTAAATAATGGAGTAGTGCGACTAGCGTAAAATGTTAGGCAATTATGCTAATGCAGAAATAATCAGACTTATACCACTCTGCTAGAGGGCAAGAAATGCTTCTTATGGTCTGGAATATCTGACGTGTGTACATTATATGTGTTTCCGTACTGTAATGTGTGTAAATCACTTTCAGAAGAAACCCAGAAATGCACCAGCAGTGAAGACAACACATCTGATGATGATGATGATGATGATGATGATGATGATGATGATGAAAGCAGCAGTAGTGATGATGATGATGATGATGATGATGATGATGATGATGATGATGATACAGGTACTGATACAGATGGAGGAAACATCTGCTCATCATCATCTGACAGAGAGAAGGAAGTCATTATCCAGCAGTGAAGACCGTCTCCTCAACAGCTGTCTAAACCTGTGTGCACATTTTTGGGTTATTACCATAATGTCCTTTAAGTTTCTTTGTGCCTTTACAATCAATTTATATCCTGCAATACTTTGAAGATCAAAGCACAAATAAATTTAATTGTGAATAGTATCTGAATATTACATTTTATCTGAATAGTAATTGTGTAGTGACATACTGTTCAGTAATGTACTATGCAGTGTGGGACAAAGCCCAAGTACTCGAAAATTCACTGATGGCCTGTATTACAAATTTTATGAGAATAAAATTGTACATTGTACACAACAACATGTCTGTCAGTTCCTGAGTACTGGATATAAGAGCGGAACGTCTGGACACGAGCTTCCTGTGACTTTCTGTCCTTTCTGCTGTTGTGTACTTCTGCTCATTCTGCAAGACGGATCATGACCTACAAAACAAATGAGTCACTAAAGTACTATGTAGCTAAAATATATTCAAATCAATTCAAATTTAATTGTATAGCGCTTTTTACAATTGACGTCGTCTCACAGCGGCTTTACAGAACATAAACACAGAACAAACGGTTATTATAAAGAATAATAAAGATTAATATAATACAAAATTCAAGAATAATATTAGATATATTTAAATGTGTTTGTATTTTACATTTACAGCATTTAGCAGACACCCTTATCCAGAGCGACTTACATTTTATCTCATTTTTATACAACTGAGCAATTGAGCGTTAAGGGCCTTGCTCAGGAGCCCAGCAGTGGCAGCTTGGTGGACGTAGGAATCGAACTCACAACCTTCTGATTGGTAATCCAACACCTTAACCACTAGGCTACCACATCCCACATTTATCCCCAATGAGCAAGTCTGAGGTGACTCAGGTGGCTGTGGGGAAGAAAAACTCCCTTGAATGGTAAAGGAAGAAATCTTGAGAGGAACCAGACTTAAAGGAGAACCTCATCCTCATATGGGTGACACTGGAGGGTGTGATTATAAATATACACAAGGGAATATATAATGTGGGAAAATGAAAAGGTTGCTATTATAATCCCACAGCATGCTGCAGAATACACTGTAATGTAGCTCTGTTTCACTCTTAACTGGAGTCACCTGGGAACATTATGGTACCGTAAGCATGCATCCTGTGAATGTTCAGTCAATTCCTAATAAGATATAAAGCACAGTATTTGCACTGAATATCAAAGATCCTCTAGATCTAGTGTTCTCCAGATTTGTCTGCCTTCAATTCTTCTGCTGCTGTGAGTGTGACTGCTGTAATTCTTATGTGCAACAGACCTGTGGTGCTTCCTAGCTTCACGTCAGTTTTCTGTTGTGAGCATTATTAGCGTTATTCATTTCATGATGTCGGCAAGTGTCTCTGTGCACCACAGCACCCAGCATGGCATCTCTCTTTCAGCCTGACTAAAAAGGGGTGTTGCACCACAATCCATGACGTTTCCCTTGTGTATGATTGACTTTTGTGTTTTGTGAGATACTGAACTAAAATGAGTTTCTTTATCATACAGATGTTGCTTAAGCAAAGATACCTAGAGACCTGCATGCTTTGCTGAGAAGTTTGACTTGTATCGATGGCCGGATGACCTTGTTTGTGATTGAACCAGGAATTTTTGCTCAAGGTCATGTTTTGTCAGTCATTTGAACTTGCCTCTATAGGAGCCAGACACCCAGACCCTACCATGACATGTCAGGCTAGAAGGAAGATCTCATCATCCTGACTATTACTCAGAGGTGTGCTGCGCAGCTGAAGCCCGAGAACATCACGGTACACTTTCCTGATGCCCTACTTCTGATTGAAGTCACATCACTCAAAGGCTGCTCGCTGGGCCACATGGACAGACTGGAGATAGTACTAGAAAACATGTAGATGGCTTTTTGCGTAGATCACAATTTGTGCTACAAAATGGCATAGAATAGTGAATAAGTATAATATAATATATAGAATATTTATATATAATAGAATTATTATTTATCACTAAAACACCCACACAGGACTACAAAATAAAATGTTAAAGGGCCACTTAGTAATTAAGGCTGATGATGTGGTCGAGCTAAAAATAATGATGAGTGTTTGGTGTTCAGGCTCATTTATTTGTGGCCTACAGGGTCAACCAGGGCGGTTTGACTCTCTTTCGCCCCCTCATGGTGGATATGTTTAACCAGGGAAAGTAAAGTGTCAGTTTGAGGAGGAGGATATTTTGGGGTGGAAAGTAATGGGGATTCGTTTGTCTGTTTGTTTATTTGTTTGTTTGTGGAGGGCGTTGTGTGTGTGTGTGTGTGTGTGTGTGTGTGTGTGTGTGTGTGTGTGTGTGTGTGTGTGTGTGTGTGTGTGTGTGTGTGTGTGTGTGTGTGTGTGTGTGTGTGTGTGTGTG
>NC_083463.1:4140671-4165671 GCF_030014155.1 Tachysurus vachellii
CCCACCCAGAGCGCTGCGTGTCAGTGGGATGGAACTGAAAGGTCAGTGAGCGGTGATGTAGCCTGAAGGCTGAGTGATTGTGAGCACAGTGTCGTCCCTCTGTAACGCTCGTTCCTACGTGTCCTCCCAAGAGAAACATGATTATTTACAGAACTCTGTGTCCCAGAGCTTAGTTTATAGCTGAGATACTGTATAGATCAGTCTCAGAAGTGAACTTCCTGTTTAGCCCTGAGAAATACATTTAGGAGATTCAAGCCAACTCAGGTATAATTTATAATAAGGCAAATGGAACAATTAATGCAGAGAGAAAGACAGACAGACAAATGGACAGATGGACAGACAGAAAGAGGAAATCAGAGAATAGAGAGTGAGAAAAAAATAGACAGAGACAGGCAGACAGAAAGACAGGGGACATCAGAAGGTAGAGATGAAGCGAGAAATTGTCAGGCACAGAGAGAGAGGGAGAGAGAGAGAGAGAGAGGGAGAGGGAGAGAGAGAGACAGAGAGACAGAGACACAGAGAGAGAGAGAGAGAGAGAGAGAGAGAGAGAGAGAGAGAGAGAGAGAGAGAGAGAGAGACACAGAGAGAGAGAGAGAGAGAGAGAGAGAGAGAGAGAGACAGAGAGAGAGAGAGAGAGAGAGAGAGAGAGAGAGAGAGAGAGAGACAGAGAGAGAGAGAGAGAGAGAGAGAGAGAGAGAGAGAGAGAGACAGAGAGAGAGAGAGAGAGAGAGAGAGAGAGAGAGAGAGAGAGAGAGAGAGACACAGAGAGAGAGAGACATAGACACAGAGAGAGAGAGACACACACAGAGAGAGAGAGAGAGACAGAGACACAGAGAGACAGAGACACACAGAGAGAGAGAGAGAGAGAGAGAGAGAGAGAGAGAGAGAGAGAGAGAGAGAGAGAGTTTGTGTTATACATTAAAAAAGAAACTGTAAATGATCTAAATAATTTACAATACTTTGACTTGTGCTACTCAAAGATTTATGCAGCTTTCAAAATCACCAACACAAAGAAACACTAATTTCATTACAATGTCAGAGCTGTTTGGAGTGAAATGATGTGGTGGATTATTTTCCTGAACTCCAATCAGAACACTGGAATGAG
This sequence comes from Tachysurus vachellii, assembly GCF_030014155.1. NCBI lineage: Eukaryota > Metazoa > Chordata > Actinopteri > Siluriformes > Bagridae > Tachysurus > Tachysurus vachellii. The sequence continues at coordinate 4,141,777 of NC_083463.1, forward strand.
TTTCTTTCCTAACACCTCCTGAGCCCCTGACAACCCTCATAGCCTCCTCACAGCCTGACATCCCCAAGCATCCCCCTAAATGCCCCTTATACTGTAACCCTCTAACAGCCCCACACACCCCACATCCCCAAACAGCCCCGAAAAGCCCCCCATAGCCCTCTAACAGCCCCACACACCCCACATCCCCAAACAGCCCCGAAAAGCCCCCCATAGCCCTCTAACAGCCCCACATACCCCACATCCCCAAACAGCCCCTAAAAGCCCCCCATAGCCCTCTAACAGCCCCACACACCTCTAAAGAGCCCTTCTAATAACCCTGCATAGCCCTCTAACAGCCCCAAACACCCTCACATCCTCAAACATCACCCTTAAAGCTCTCAAACCCTGTAAGAGCCCCAAACACCCCCACACCTCTAAACAGCCCAATAAAAGCCCTGCATAGCCCTATAACAGCCCCAAACATCCCCCTAAAAGCCTGTCATAGCCCTCTATGAGCTCTTAACAGTCCCAAACTCCCCACAGCCCCCTCACAGCCACCTAACAGCCCAAGTACCCCCACAGCCACCTAACAGCCCCAAATACCCCCACAGCCACATCGCAGCAATCTAACTGCCTCAAATACCACCACAGCCCTGTAACAGCCCTGTAGCAGCCCCTTCCTAGCACCCTAACAGTGCCAAAAACCTCTCTACAGCCCTTCCAAGCCTCTAACAGCCCCCTCACAGCCGTTACAGTGCCCCAACTGACAAAGGAGGAGTTAGCTGAAATTTCATGATTACCAAGTCTTTGGAGATTATATATTTTAGGGGTAATTTCTTTTTATGATATTTGAATTTCTAATTTCTAATTTGAATGTTAAACGTTTGTGAATTCAGCATGAAATAAACTACCAGGTTTTAGATGAAGCTGCAGTGTTGTTAGACCTGATGTGAGAAAAATCAGAAATCCAGCAGCACCAAATGAATCTGAATAAATTCAAACAGACTTTACTCTGATCTCAGGCTGAATATGAAAAGCTGATGCACTGCTTCTGGCTTTGTCTGTTTCTGTGAGATAACACACACACACGCACACACACACACACAAATGTCCCCTGGGAATCAGATGAACAAACCCTTCCCAGGTTTTGTGTTGCGAGTGATTTGAACAGTAACAATGCATGTGGGAAAAGTCGCTCTTTTTAACACAATGAACCTTTTCATCTGCTCTACAGTGATACTGAGAAACAATGACCTCACTCTCTGACGTCATCTCCCTGATTATATTATGAATTAATAAATAACTGAGTCAACACTGATCATATTAGACACAATAGCTTAGAAATAACACAGGTAAAAAAAAATCTATTAAATTAAACAAACAAATTAATGAATTCTTCTAAAGATCTTAGCAGTGAAATTGGAATTTGAAATTGCATCCATCAAAAATAATACAATTAAACAAAGAGACTTGTATAAATAACAACAAACAAACAAACAAACAAATTATTAATTAAATTAATAAATAACTCTAAAGAGTTTTGCAATGACAATGAACTGGAAATCGCAGTAGTCAATCAATCAATCAATCAATCAGTTAAACTGTTATGTAGTCATATCAATAACAATAGATTTGATAAAAGCTTGACTTGTTATGGACCACATTTACTATTTATTTCTCAATAAACCAATAAAAATGAAAGTTTTTATCTGCTGTATAATCATAAGCCATTTGGAAAGACAGCATTTTCCCATTAACAGCATTCAACCATTAACAGCTAACAATAATAATAACAACAACAACAACAACAACAACAACAATAATAATAATAATAATAATAATAATAATAATAATAATAATAATAATAATAATAATAACAAGAACAACAACAACAACAACAACAATAATAATAATAATATTAACAACAACAACAACAACAACAACAACAACACTAATAATAATAATAATAATAATAATAATAATAATAATAATAATAATAATAATAATAATTCCCATCAATTGATTCCACTAAACAAAACTAAAAAAAATTGGGGGACAATTCTGCTTTTTATTTTAGGCAAGTCTTTATTATATTCACCAATAAAGTCCTTTGTCTGTCCCAGTGACCAGATCAATGCAATTGGGAAATTTTTATTATGCCATTAATTCATGGCACATCTTTAGAAAATGTCGTGTTTATTTGCTTTCTTCTGTTTTATGAGCTTGTTATAAGGAATGACATCCAGATCCACGCTCTCTGTCTCAGGTGTAATAGCTTTCAACACATCTCAGACACGTTGGCTTCCTGCTCGTGCCTTTTTCTCTTCTTCACACCAGTTAGTGCAATAAAGCCTGTCTGATAGATCTGTGTCACGGGGAGCAGTGTGTATCAGATCTATAGCCCTATCAGATCTCTGTGCCTCTGGTTAAATGGCATGTTTTCTGTTCGGGTCAGGCAGCTCGAGCACTAGGGCGGAAATGTGCTGGGGGTGGAAACCAAGTGTAGAAATATATGTTAGTGACTCAAACACAAAGCCACATGTCAGGAGATTTAACACACACAAGGCAGTAGCAAAGATCTGGATATGTTTCTAAGTGGCTTCCGTTCCTCATCGTCTCGTAACGATGCAGGGTTTCTGCAGAAGAACAACAGCTTGGAGGAGAAAAGCAGGATGGTGGGATCTTTCAGAGAGAAAGAGCAGAGCCATAACAGGGAGAACCGAGAGAAGGAATCGCGATTCACTCACACCGAGACTGACTTCTCCAACCTGTTCGCTCGGGGTAAGACCTCAAACATCACGGCTCCTTATTTAGTCACTTAATCTATTTGTACTTGTTTAAACATCATGACAGTCAGGAATACATCAGGTGTAGGCTTAGTCTAGACTTACTCATTAAAGAATGAGGCCATTTAAATTATAGACAATATTATTGTGTATAGATTATTATGAAATTATTAAATATGCAACCAATTTTTCTTTATAGCACAATGAATGCTTAACTCTGATTGGTCAGAATCCAGTTAAACTTAGCAGCATTTATTTTTAGACCTGAGAAGTCAAAGGCAAAATTTCTGTCGAAATTTTCTGTCGAAGAAAGAACGAACTAAACAAACAAATGGATACATTTATTTAGGAAAGCATAAGAAAACAAGTATAGGTATAAACAAACATAGTAAACACAGTAAATAATAAGGTGTTAACACACAAATAAATATTAAGATAAATAAAATACACACACACACACACACACACACACACACCGGAACTTGGTATACACTTTGTACCATTTCATGAACTTCCTCTCTTCTTCTGTCTGCAGATTTACTTCCTGCTAAGAATGGTGAAGAGCCAACGATGCAGTTTCTCCTGGAGGTCATGGAGATCCTCACTAATTACGTTCGCAAAACTTTCGACAGATCCACCAAAGTTCTGGACTTCCACCATCCACACCAGCTCCTGGAGGGCATCGAGGGTTTCAACCTGGAGCTCTGTGACCAGCCCGAGTCGCTCGAGCAGATCCTTGTGGACTGCAGGGACACGCTCAAGTACGGGGTTCGCACAGGTATGATCCCAGATCACAAACTAGAGTCCTGTTCTGAGGGTCTGTGTGTCATTACTGTTTCATATTGTGTTCATATTGAGACTTTAGGTAAAAAAAAAAGCTGTTTGATGGACAATGTGCTGAACAAATGACATCTAATATGAAATGTTTTAGGGGAGACATGTGTGTCAGTTGAAGAGACAGGCGTGACAGATTGGGAGACTGGTCTAACAGTTGGGAGACAGTTGTGACAGTTGGAGAGACAGGTGTGAGGTGGGGAGACATGTTGGGAGACAAATGTGATTGGGGAGACAGGTGTGACAGTTGAAGAGACAGATGTTATAGGTGTGACAGGTCTGGAGACAGGTGTGATAATTTGGGAGACAGGTGTGACAGGTGGGGGGACAGGTGTAACAGGTGGGGAGACATGTGGGGAGACAGGTGTGACAGTTGGGAGACATGTGTGACAGTCGAAAAGACAGGTGAGACCATTGGGAAGACATGTGGGGAGACAAGAATGACAGGTGGAGAGACAGGTGTGACCACTAGGGAGACAGGTGTAACAGGTTAGGAGACAGGTTTGACAGGTGGGGAGACAGGTGTGACAGTTGGGGAGACATGTGTGACAGTTGGAGAGACAAGTGTGACAGGTGGGGAGACAGGTGTGACATTTGGGGAGACAGGTGTGACAGGTGGGGAGACAGGTGTGACAGGTGGGGAGACAGGTGTGACTGGGGAAGACATGTGGGGAGACAGGTGTGACAGTTGGGGAGACAGGTGTGACAGGTGGGGAGACAGGTGTGACAGTTGGAGAGACAGGTGTGACAGGTGGGGAGACAGGTGTGACAGGTGGGGAATCAGGTGTAACAGGTGAGGAGACAGGTGTGACATTTGGGGAGACAGGTGTGACAGGTGGGGAAACAGGTGTGACAGGTGGGGAATCAGGTGTAACAGGTGAGGAGACAGGTTTGACAGGTGGGGAGACAGGTGTGACAGTTGGGGAGACAGGTGTGACATTTGGGGAGACATGTGTGACAGTTGGAGAGACAAGTGTGACAGGTGGGGAGACAGGTGTGACATTTGGGGAGACAGGTGTGACAGGTGGGGAGACAGGTGTGACCACTAGGGAGACAGGTGTAACAGGTGGGGAGACAGGTGTGACTGGTGAGGAGACAGGTGTGACTGGGGAAGACATGTGGGGAGACAGGTGTGACAGGTGGGGAGACAGGTGTGACAGTTGGAGAGACAGGTATGACAGGTGGGGAGACAGGTGTGACCACTAGGGAGACAGGTGTAACAGGTGGGGAGACAGGTGTGACAGGTGGGGAGACAGGTGTGACCACTAGGGAGACAGGTGTAACAGGTGGGGAGACAGGTGTGACTGGTGGGGAGACAGGTGTGACTGGGGAAGACATGTGGGGAGACAGGTGTGACAGGTGGGGAGACAGGTGTGACAGTTGGAGAGACAGGTGTGACAGGTGGGGAGACAGGTGTGACATTTGGGGAGACAGGTGTGACAGGTGGGGAGACAGGTGTGACAGGTGGGGAATCAGGTGTGACAGGTGGGGAGACAGGTGTGACATTTGGGGAGACAGGTGTGACAGGTGGGGAGACAGGTGTGACAGGAAGGGAGACAGGTGTGACAGGTGGAGAGACAGGTGTGACAGGTGGAGAGACAGGTGTGACAGGAAGGGAGACAGGTGTGACAGGTGGAGAGACAGGTGTGACAGGAAGGGAGACAGGTGTGACAGGTGGAGAGACAGGTGTGACAGGAAGGGAGACAGGTGTGACAGGAAGGGAGACAGGTGTGACAGGTGGAGAGACAGGTGTGACAGGAAGGGAGACAGGTGTGACAGGTGGAGAGACAGGTGTCTGTGATAAACAGTCCAGTGACTGTGAAAGTGACAGTTGTAGAGTTTTGGGACGTGTCACTGGGGCAGCTATGAGGATGTGAGAGTTGACCTGACAGCATCATAACACAAAGAATCAGACTCATTTTTGGGTGTCAAATAAAAACCAGGTTGTTGTTGAAACTTGAAACTTGAAGTAAAATGGACAAAAAAGAATAATAAATATAATAATAAAGCGATGTTTGCAATGTATCAGTAATATCACTCACACTTATGATCTAGAAAATGTCTAGAAAAAGCTCAGGATTGTTTTAAATTCTGTCCAATTTATTGTTTACAAACACAGATTTTATTTAATTAATTTATTTATTTATTTATTTATTTATTTTTGCTATTTTCTGTAATTGAACAAAAAGAACAGTCCAAGGGGGAAATCAAACCTCATTAGTGTTATTACCTTCTAGCTTAAAGCAGGTCAGAATGATACTCTAATGAAAAGAAGCATTTCAAATAAACATTGGCAGTTAAGGTCCACAGAGTCTAAAGAGCCTTTAAATTCTCAGTGTGTGTGTGTGTGTGTGTGTGTGTGTGTGTGTGTATGTGTGTGTGTGTGTGTGTGTTAAACTGGACGTTGTGCCTAGATGTTAGATTGCAAATTGAAATCAAAGTCTGCATTTAGCCACATTAGCCTGGTATCTGTAGTGCAAAACTAAATAATAATAATAATAATAATAATAATAATAATAATAATAATAATAATAATAATAATAATATTAAAAGGTAAATGTCAAATGTAAAATGTAAAATTTGACAAATTGTATATAAAAACTAAATAAAAATAAAAGTGGAGAACCAAAGAAAGAAAGAAAGAAAGAAAGAAAGAAAGAAAGAAAGAAAGAAAGAAAGAAAGAAAGAAAGAAAATAAACTTAATAACTATATATAAATATAGGAGCTAACGATATAAAAGATTTTATTAATTGTGAGTAAGTATTACTGGATTTGTTAAGTAAAGGATGTATCATTTATTTAGATAAAGGGATGTAACGAATTTCTGAATGGACTTTTATTTTAATGGTAATTTAATGGTAATGGTAAGGGAGAGGGAGAGAGAGAGAGAGGGAGAGAGAGAGAGAGAGAGAGAGAGAGAGAGAGAGAGAGGGAGAGAGAGAGGGAGAGAGAGAGAGAGAGTTTGTTGGTGTGACTGTAGTAACAGCGAGGAATAAAAAGATAATAAAATAAAAAAGAAGTCAATACTGTCAATAGATGTTCATTTCCAGTGAGAGCTGGCGACATGAGTGACAGTGGCTAGATGTGGGCGTGGCCACGCCAGTGACGCAACAAAGTTGAGAAAAGTAAAGAAACTTTATGCAAGTATGGAGCGTTTGTTGACTTTACCATTGGGAGTAATGACAGTAGAGGTCACACGATCAGTAACGACGAGTCACTATATACTTTTAATTTATTATAGCATTTGATTTATTTACATTCACTGCTTGCCTTCATAACCAAATTCTATATTTTTGAGAAATGATGCATTTCTGACACATTTCTTCTCATCCTGTTCTCTATTCTGCTTTTTTTTTTTTACTGCACATTATTAGTGTTAAATAGTAAAGTAATTTAAGAGTAGAAGAAGTCTGTGGTGAATTTGGTCCATTAAGAGGAAAGGTGAGATGTTTGAATGTCTCCCAGTTAGGAACAAGAGATAATGTGAATACTCAGGAATGTAGATTGGACCCACATTTGCATTGATATTACAGAAACACTCAGCTCTATGTAATGTTCTGTTTTTAGTTCAGTTTATTTCTGTCTTTTTATTCAGGTCACCCGAGATTTTTCAATCAGCTCTCCACAGGTCTGGACATCATCGGCCTGGCTGGAGAATGGTTAACCTCTACTGCTAACACCAACATGTGAGTCAATTCTTTTTCCTTTCTTTTTTTTCCTGTCTTTTTGTTTCCTTTTCCCCTCTCTTTCTTTTCTCTCCTTTCCTTTCCTCTTCATTTCTCACATTTCATATTCCATTGTTTCCATTTCTTCCTTTTCCTTTCATTTTAATTACCTTTTTTTAATCCTTTAATTTCCCTCGTTTCTCTTCCGTTCATTTTCTATCCTCTCCTCTCCTTTCGTTTCGTTTCATTTTGTTTCCTTTCCTTTCCTTTCATTTATTTTTCTTTTCTTTTCTTTTCTTTTCTTTTCTTTTCTTTTCTTTCCTCTCCTCTCCTCTTCTTTCCTTTCCTTTTCTTTCCTCTCCTTTCCTTTCCTTTCCTTTCCTTTCTTTTTCTTTCCTTTCCTCTCCTCTCCTCTCCTCTCCTCCCCTAACATGTTCCCTTCTTTTCTCCCCTTTCATATTCTTGTTTCCTTTCCTTTCTTTTCCTTTCATTTTAATTTCCTTTTTTATTATTCCTTTCATTTTTCCCCTTTTCTTTTCCGTTCATTTTCTTTCCTCTCCTCTCCTCTCCTCTCCTCTCCTCTCCTCTCCTCTCCTCTCCTCTCTTTTTCTTTCCTTTCCTTTCCTTTCCTTTCCTTTCCTTTCCTTTCCTTTCCCCTCCTTTCCTTTTCTTTCATTTCCTTTCCTTTCCTTTTAATTTCCTTTCATATTTATTCCTTTCATTTCCCCCCATTTCCCTTCATTTCCTTTCATTCCATTTCCGGTCATTTCCCCCTTTTCCCTTACCTTTCCACTCCTTTCCTTTCTCTTCCTGTTATTTCACATCCTCCTATTTCCTTTCCTTATGTTTTCATTCCTTTTCATTCGTTTCCGTTTTCCCATCTTTTTGTGTCCTCCTCTTAAATTTTCTGTCCTCTTTTTCTTCCTGTTCTCACACACATTTCGTCTGATGTCAGGAGGTTATGTAAAGTGATTGTATTTTGCTCTGTGGCCAGAGGTGCTGGATTTGTTAGTGCTGTATCGAGTGATGGTCTGATAGCGCAGGCAGCGCTGCTACCCCCGAGGCACGTTAGATTGCATATCGATCTGGACATTTCAAAGAGCACAGTATAGTAACAATAATAATAATAATAATAATAATAATAATAATAATAATAATAATAATACAGAGAGTAGATTTCCATCTGCAGGGAGATGATGAAGAAGCAGCGTACAGAAAGAGAGACTCAATAGCTATGAAGAGTATTAAAGCCATGTTCTGAACAGTTTCTGATATTTCACGAGGTTCTGCATTTTCCATGGAAATCGAGGCATTTTGTACCTCGATTGAACACGAGATCAAAAATTTTGGTTTTTTTGGGTTTTTTTTTTACATATAATGGTGTTACTGTAGCTCAGAATGGACTCGCTCCAAATCTAGTTAACGGCCCATTGACTGAGTGTGAATGATGGCTGGTAGGAGACGAGTGCCAGCTGAGGCCATTCAGTCTGAGAGCCTGTGCCCCCTCCCACCCCGTATCCGCCCCTCCGGGCCCTGGAAACTCCATACAGTGTGTCCCTCAGAGTGGCTCTTCCACTCCCACAGGAACGAGCCGCTTCATTAGTGCTGTCCTTCTTTATATAAACGCATGGCTCCATTATAGAAGTCATTTATGATGAGGAAGGGCTTGTTAAACTGCCATTACAGGAACAATGGCTGGTGGCATGGTGTAAATTACTCTGCCTAATACACTTATACACGTGAGTCTTACACAAACACACACTTCACTGCAGTTCAGACAGATCAGATATACTCCGATTAAACAAAACATCTTTGGTGATTAGACTTTAAAGTTTAATAAGTATGGAAAACAATATCGTAAATACTTTCCCACACTTTCGCACATTCACTATATTTTCCCACAAGCTTATTTTTAATTAACGTTACACTATATACTGTATTATTCAAAATCCGGGGTGCGTTCAGGGTGGGCAAGGTTTATGGCTGCGGTGTGTAAATGGGAAGAATCAGAAGTCTACCTGCTGCTTTAAAAATGTCACAAAGCTCAAGAGTTGAAGAAAACCTTTCAAATCCATTGACGATTTGTATAAATTTGGGATTAATATCCAAAACTTCACATTGTCTTTGAACTCCCGTTGCGTCGGTCAACTTTTTTTGTGCTCAGGTCTTCATCAGTGAACATTTGAAGACTTCATCAGGAAGAAATTAGTGTTAAGTCAATAAATAACTCAGAAATTACTCTGAACCGTTAGCTCTTGGTTACACAGTTCCACTCGTCTATAAACTGTTGTAGAAAGGACATTATTTACATTCACATTATTTCCTGTCCAGTGTCACCCAAATGAGGATGAGGTTCACTTCTGAGTCTGGTTCCTCTCAAGGTTTCTTCCTCATATCATCTCAGGGACTTTTTCCTCACCACCGTCACCTCAGACTTTTTAAATCAATTTTAGAGATATACAATAACTGAATTTTAAACTTTACAATTTTTATTCTGTTTCTATCCTTCTGTTTAGCAGCTTTGAGACCATGTCCATTGTTAAAAGCATTATACAAATAAATTCAATTTTACTGAATCGTCATTAAAGTTAGAGTTAAAGAGAAGAAATAAAATAGTTTTATTAGGCTTTATTTAGCCTTTTTTATTAGTAAAATGCTCAAGAGTAAATATTAATATCATTGAGCATAACGTTTATCTATTTAAAGGTAATCATTAAATAAGTATATTAGAGAAATTATTATTATCACATACACATTACAGCACAGTGAAATTCTTTCTTCACATATACCAACTTGGGAGGTTGGGGTCAGAGCACAGGGTCAGTCATGATACAGCACCTCTTGAGCAGAGAGGGTTAAGGGCCTTGTTCAAGGGCCCAACAGGGGCAGCTTGGCAGTGCAGGGGCTCGAACCCAGATCAACCGATCAACACCCCAGAGCCTTAATCATTTGACCCACCACTGCTTCTATGACCCACTGACTCATAGGTTCAGTCATCACACAGGGTGTTGTATGTTGCTTACATTTCTGCTTTTTCCTTTACAAGTGGAAAAAAAAATCTATTGAGTTTTTTTTGTCTAGATTTGTCTAGAAAGCAGCCATGTACATAACGATATACTGTGAAGATTAGGAGAGGGAAACACTGGATAGAAAGGAAAACAAAGGAATATGCGTTCAGGCAGATTTAAGGTAATAATGTTACATAAACTTGACATAAAAATGTCTCAGCAAAACGTGATGTGGAGCGAGTAATAGCCATGTAACCCAGTTACAGTGTGAAATCTTACGTGGACTTTGGTGATGATGGGACTACAGTATAACTATGTTCGCATGGAAGAATAGTGAAGTTACTAAACACCAGTGTTGGGGGTTTGATTCTCAGTTCCATCCCAGTGTAAATGTTTAAATTAAATCAATTCCATAAACCTTTTTCATTTAAATAGGAGATGATAAAAAGGTGCATTGCAGAGATGTATTGTGTCACTTAGTGAGCTTTTTATACAAAGACCTCATCTTGGACATTTTAGTTTTTTTTGTATGTCTAATTTCAGGAGAGTTTGGAGATATTGTTCTTTTCTACTCACTTCTTTCATTGAAAAGATTAATCTCTTGACTCCAAACATCAAGTTAATACACACTCACTGAGTGTTTATTATTCAAGGTTGTGCCTCTAAACCACATATAATGCCAAACGGTAGCTAAACAAATGTCACTATGATGGTGTCTCTGTGCATCTGATAGAAACAAACTCGCCTGATAACTTTAATTAGCTATCTATCATACAGCATGGAAAATAAATCTAACCCTTATGGTTGATAGTGGTGTGTGTATTTTGTGTATTTTGTTGTTATCTGTTATCAGTGGAACTCAATAACTTCACAACAATACAATACAACAAATGCTACACCAAGAAGAAATTATTAGCAAAGAAATCCATGTTTACCCCCAAAAAAGAAAGTAAAACATTTTCTTTTATAGTTTAATATGAGCCACTTTCACTCTCGCTGTGCTGTTTGCTTTGTTTCCAACGTCACACTTCACTTCTACTAGTCACCAGGGACTCAGACTGCTTGACGTAGATTAACTGGAGTATGATGTATGCACACTAATTCCCCCCGGGACACGTAGAGTGTGTATAAGTGTTACAGGATTGTCAGGGTGACTCACAGCAGATCAGGAACATCCGATTATAGATTCTTCTCAGTCCATGGATTCAGCAATCATGTCTTTTTGCTCTGAACATTTGAAGTCAGTTTAAATAAATGGGCTCAAATCAACTTATGGGACATTTTCAATCAGTATAAACAAATGAAGGATTTTATAGCTACTCGTTTTAAAGTTTGATCTAAAATGAGTCAGGACTCTGTTGGCTTTCAGTGTGTTGATTTTCGGTGTGTGCTTTTGCCTTTGTTGGATAACCTTACACAGAATTTTAGTGGTTGAAGATAAACAGCTGTAAATATTTGCACTTCAGGCATCTCAGAACACAACTTGAGCTGGTACAACATTAAACAGCACTAGATAATAATGAGCATTTGATAAAAACAGGTAACAATAGACAAGGACTCGGGTCCAGGTATAAATAAGGAGGGTAATTAGTGAGATATAAGGTACAGGTGTGCAGAGGCAGGAATGGAATAAGGATCAGATATAAATAACCCCTGCCAAAACGCCCCCTGGTGCCCCCGCCCCATCATGACAGTTGTGTGAAAAAACGGTTTATTTATATATCTCTATGAAAATATCACCCCAGTATTCTAGGGAAAAAAATCAAATACTTCTGTGACATTACATATTCTTAAAGTCCTGAGTGTCTACTTTTATATGAGCTTTATATTAACACCACCATGGAGTGAGACATGACAAAGACGTTCAATCAACAACATGAACACAACAATAACAGGAAGAAAGTCCATTTAATGGTCTCTGGGAAATAGCATTAAACTAAAGAAGCAAACATATGACACAGACACTGACACTGATAGGGATTTTATGCCCAGTTCATTTTTGTCCCTTTTTTTTGTTGAGAAAATCACAGTCCGCCTTCATGTTTGTCTGCTCTGTTGAATTAAAAGGGATTAATCTAAAACATAATTCTATCTTAGGTTTAATGTTTCACGATAGTTTATTGTCCTGTGTATAACCCAAGCTTTAAGCATCTATATACAATAAAATTCCTGATAAAAATGTTAAAGTAGCTCGTAAACATTGAACGCAAACAAAAGACTGTTAAAAGTGCAAAAATTGTTAATGTGCTCTAAAAAGTGAAATAATAGTCGACTTTAAACGGATGCGGTCATAAAGTGTCACAGTGGGAGATAAAATACACATACAGTATTTTTAATTATTAATGGATTCAAGGAAAGGATGAAAAATCAGGTCCATTAAAAATGAAGGTAAATTTGTTTTGCTATAAAAACTGAACTGAGAAAAAAATCTGGCACTACTGTCTATCTTCTCTTTCTCTCTGCCTCAGTCTGAGCGTGTGCGTGTGTGTGTGTGTGTGTGTTGTTTTTGCTCTGGGGGGAATGTCGCACCCCGCTGGGCAGAACTGGATCTTTTGGAATGATGCTACATGTTCTCGGCTTCATTACATCTAATTCTTCGCTGCAGCATTTAAGCATCATTTGCTACCTCAGTTATTTGTTCTTTAAGCCAGTCCTCTTCATGCTTACACACACACACACACACACACACACACACACACACACACACACACACACACACAGGCATTGTGTGGTGAAAGCAGGGTGCTCCTTTTGTCTTGAGGCTCTGTCAGTATGTGAATGTGGTGAAAGTGTGTGTTCTGCCATCATCATCATCACTCACTGTGATTAATTAGAAATAATCAAAGCTGACACGTATCGACTGGCAGCTAATGTACCAAAACACACACACACACACACACACACACACACACGCACGCTTAGAGACAATGCACACGCACTTTCACACATTAATTCATAATAATAAGAATAATAATAGAAGAAATACCTAGAAGAAATATGTTTATCTAAAATCCATTTACTGCGAATCTATTTTATATTATAAATTATCTTTTTTATGTGATTTATTATATATATATATATATATATATATATATATATATATATATATATATATATATATATATATATATAAATATATAACAAACATTAAAAATAAATTTATGAATTAAAGATTGTTTTTAAATAATTTAATACATGAGATAATCAAAGAATCATCAACTTTCATAATAATTAACGTAAATATTTGAAACTATTTGAATAACAAAAAATATATAAAGCATAATACATTTTTTTAAATGTTCTTAGAGACACATATTATTTAAAAAATATATTTCTTGGTGGTGTTAATATGATGTTTATTAGATGTTTACAGCGCAGCGCTGTTGGATTCTTAATTCTGATTGGTCAGAAGATGTCGATTAAATTTCTCGACCAGCAGCTCAGACAGTTGTCAGCTCAGAATCTCAGAACCGTTTCTATAGTAACAGATTATGCTCAGATTTATACGGTGAGCTCCACTCGTGTGTTGACGAGAGGTTGCAAATGTACGATATTGCTTTTTAGTAAATAAAAATCTTTTTATTAAATGAAATTAAACACTTCAGGACTTCAGTGTTAATGAAAAATGAAAACAAGACGAGCAAGTTTATCTGCTTAACTCTAAAATTTGTAAATCTTTGTTTACATCTGGAATTTTATGTATGTATCACTCTGAGAGTAAAGATAGTACTCTGGAATATAAGGAAAAAATGTGTAAATTTGTGAAACAATAAATGAAATTTTATTTTAATAAAATGTACAATTTTAGAAATGTTTTTTAGTTACAGTATTGGAATTTTTGGAAGTTTTTATTTGTTAGTTTGTTTGTTGATTTTGGGTTTATTATCAGACCATATCAGACTATCTATCTATCTATCTATCTATCTATCTATCTATCTATCTATCTATCTATCTATCTATCTATCTATCTAAGATCATTGTAACTTCATCATGATTCCCCTTGTTTATAATCCTAATAAATAATACAGATAGCAAAACTCTATTTAATAAAAATCCCACTTCCCACTGTGTGTGTTTGTGTGTGTGTGTGTTTGTGTGTGTGTGTGTGTGTGTGTGTGTGTGTGTGTGTGTGTGTGTGTGTGTGTGTGTGTGTGTGTGTGTGTGTGTGTTTACATGTTAATCTGTAAAAGAGATGTGAACACTCAGGTCTCAGACCTGTCTGTTAGGGTTCCCACAGAGAGACAAGCTGAATTTAGGTTTAACCTTCTTTCACTAAGTCTGAGGAAAACATGATTTAGAGGATGTGATTGCAGAAGGACGTTATTTAAGGTAATTGGACATATAATCGGACCTTACGGAATAGTGATGTGCTTTTATGGAATGTTGAGATTGTACCTTGAGGAGCTGAGGAGCTGCGTAGGATCGTTTAGTTACAGTGCAAAGACAGATTGTCTCCAAAAACCCTCACACTGAACTGCTGTTGATCATTCAGTAGATAGAGAGAGCTATTAAATGTGCTACATGGGAACTTCATCTATTTTCCTCCTCAGACCTCTGGTGATTCTGCCACGCTCTCAGATGTCCTCTTTTGTCCTTTTGTGCTTGGAACACTCTCTCTCTCTCTCTCTCTCTCTCTCTCTCTCTCTCTCTCTCTCAGTGACATAGAAACGTGCCGTTCGTCTCTTTGAATGAGACGGACCGAGGCCCTTATCTCAGCCGAACAGCCGTGCCCTGCCTGTTTCCTGTCGCTCCAAACTCCTCCATTGAGACTGACAGATAATCATCACCCTATCAGACCCCTTCATTAAAGACCCCATCCCCCTGCCCCGATCCAAACGAGCACTTATCAATCCCATCACAGCCCTCTTTTAATTAGCGGCATTCACAGACGAATATTTGATCTGGGATGGGATTCCACATTACGGCAGGCTTTTATAAGGGTTTTGAAATTAGCCCCGAAACACAATCTAGCGCAGGTATCGATGATATCGCTGGAGGTCTGTTATTAGGTTTGTCGATGAAACACATTAGAAGGGTCTGTGCATTGGTTTTTGGGGAAATGAAGCAGAATCAATGTGACAGAGGAAGGAGGAGGAGGAGGAGGAGGAGGAGGAGGCAGATTTTCACTGCAGCTCAGTCAATTTGTAGAAGTCAGTCAAAGAAGCACGGATGCGTGACAAGACGGATTTTTCTTCTGTCAATCAAAATTTCCTCGCTTTATTCTACCCTAATTCACTCTCTGCTTCTTGCGTTGGCTTTTTTTAGGTTCACCTACGAGATTGCGCCTGTGTTTGTGCTGATGGAGCAGCTGACGCTGAAGAAGATGAGGGAGATTATCGGCTGGCCGAACGGAGAAGGAGACGGACTTTTCTCACCAGGTAACTTCACCTTCTCTGAATGTGGTTTCTGGAATGAAAATGTTGCAGCAAATAATCACAGCTTCTTGTTCTTCCTCCCAAGAGACACTATTAAAGCAGATTAAAGACAAAGTTTAACCCAAACCTGAGCATCTATCAGCCAAGACGTTTGATTTATTCATTTGTTTTGCATTGAAATGAAATCTAATGCTGCTAGCAAACAACAAATGTTATCGCTTCACACAATCACATTCAGAACGTGTTTCTTTCCTCTTCAAATGATTAAACCGAGGGTATTAATATGAACCTGTGATTTGGAGCTGCACTGCTGTCTAAGGTGATGTTGTAATCAATCAACACTTTCTGACCAATCAGCAGAGCTGGCTAAAAAATAATAAAGTTTGTAATAGACCTTTTACTTGATTCTGATTGGTCAGTGAGGTCAGACGTCACTCACAATCACTCACAGAGTTTCAGATGATTTTGATTTCTACACACAGGTGGTGCCATATCGAACATGTACAGTGTGATGATCGCCCGATATAAGTATTTCCCCGAGGTCAAAACCAAAGGCATGTCGGCTGCACCGCGTCTCATTCTCTTTACATCAGAACACGTGAGGAATCAACTGTCTCAGTCTTTATATCTCATCCAGATATGCTGCCTGTGGACTGTAGACTTACTGTGTGTGTGTGTGTGTGTGTGTGTGTGTGTGTGTGTGTGTGTGTATGTATGTGTGTTTGGCTGTCTGTTTGGGTGTGTGTGTGTGTGTGTGTGTGTGTGTGTGTGTGTTTGTTCATGCATGTGTGTGTATGTATGTGTGTTTGGCTGACTGTTTGTGTGTGTTTGTGTGTATGTATGTATGTATGTGTGTGTGTGTGTGTGTGTGTGTGTGTGTGTGTGTGTGTGTGTGTGTGTGTGTGTGTGTGTATGTGTGTTTGTAGAGTCACTATTCGATTGCCAAAGCTGGAGCTGCTCTGGGTTTCGGTAAAGAAAACGTCATCCTGCTCAGCACCGACGAAAGGTCACAAACTTCACACATCACTGTGTCTAAAACACAAAACACAATCTCGCTTCTTTAGTAAATCCTGACTGTAATTAAATTCCTTTCTCTGTCCTTTCTCTGGATGTGTTTCAGGGGTCGAGTCATACCTGCAGACCTGGAGGCTAAAATCATCAACGCCAAACAGAAGGTGAGAGCAAAAGTCCAGAGTTTCAGAGAAATGTGATGTTGAAGCAGATCAGTGAGAGTGTGTAAGCTTCACCTCTGCTCTAATGGAGCTCAGTGGATCAATACAGCGTCATGACGATCCTGTCTTCATCTGACAGGACTGCAGTTCACTAGTCTTGCTTTGTTTGCTTCATTTCCCAGATGCCATTCCAACTCAATAAATGGAGACTTAACTGAACAGCACCTGTCTTTAATGTAAATTTTATGTGTGTGTGTGTGTTTGTGTCTGTGATATAGGGTTATGTTCCACTCTTTGTGAACGCAACAGCCGGTACTACAGTGTACGGAGCGTTCGACCCCATCAACGACATCGCAGACATCTGTGAGAAATACAACATTTGGCTTCATGTAGATGTAAGCGTTCTTTACACATCCTTAACTTCCCAGATATTGTCCACTTCATTAGGAACACCTGTACACCTGCACATTCATGCAGTCATCTAATCAGCCGATCATATGGCGGCAGCAGCAGCAGGAAAGTCATGGCCTAATGGTTAGAGAGTTTGACTCCTAACCCTAAGGTTGTGGGTTCGAGTCTCGGGCCGGCAATACCATGACTGAGGTGCCCTTGAGCAAGGCAACGAACCCCCCAACTGCTCCCCGGGCGCCGCAGCATAAATGGCTGCCCACTGCTCTGGGTGTGTGTTCACGGTGTGTGTGTGTTCACTGCTGTGTGTGCACTTTGGATGGGTTAAATGCATTCAAAGCTAACAGAATTAGCATGATCTATCATAAACAAGGTGTTTCAGCTGTCGATCTTCTGCTCACTGAATGTTTCTGAAACTCAAACCATCACACCTGCACCAACATCCACACCGCGGTTAAAGTCACAGAGATCAGACATTTTCCTTATTCTGATTTTTTATGTGAACATGAAGCTCTTGTCTTGAATCCGGATGATTATTATATTATGCATTGCATTGTGGGGTTTAAAAAAATATTAAAATAATAATAAACAGTACAATATTAAATATATAAAAGCTGCCTTATTATTTTCCTTTTTTTCTCACTCAAATGTCGCTCTTCATCTCTCACCCCCTTGTTGCTGTAATGAATTATAGATCTTTTAGATCACGAGTCAATGGAAAATCACTGATCGCTGTGTGTTCGATATTCAGAGAGGATGAAGAAGCATTATGAATAATTTAATTGATCTCAGATCTCAGTACTTGATCTCTTGAGTGTTGAAGAGTAGAAGATGATGAAGTGAGACAGGAACAGATTAAACTTATTGTGTTACTAATCTAATTAATGATTAATAATCACTAGTTGTTTTTTTTTTTACACTGTATGTGTTTTTTTATATGGAAGGCCAAGATATATGTGTGTGTGTGTGTGTGTGTGTGTGTGTGTGTGTGTGTGTGTGTGATTTTAGGGAGCGTGGGGTGGCAGTCTGCTGATGTCAAGGAAGCATCGTCATAAGCTCAATGGCGTAGAGAGGTAAAACACACCGCTGTGAATGAACGCATGACGTGTATGAGATTGTACACATGTGGAAGGACAATGAATGTGGAAATAAGATACTGGGAATATAAACATTTTCCAAAGATGTGTTAAATTTGAAAGAAAAGATTTTTTTTTTTTTTTTGTGTGATTAAAGCAATTGAATTGCACGTAACCACATCAACCACTGACTGATCTTCACTGAGTTTGTCCATATTGAGAAATCGAATTTGTTTGCATAGATCAACATTAATAACAACACAAACATTAATAACATCTCAAACAAAATGAAGTGGAGAAGCTATGAAGCATGATTTAGGCTTCATAATCAGCTCTTATCTATTTCATTTTTTAGCCTAACCCTGTAACTTATATATCGTCGCTGTCGGGCGGAAACCTCGTATGTACAAATTTGGTCAATTTCATATTTTTTCACATATCGATGCTATTGGTCAGTCCCCACGTGGGTCTGTTATTTTTACAAGTTATTAACCAATCTAAAGTCTTGAAAATAGCTTGAGCGCAAATCTCATAACTCCATTGGACACTTCAACTGTCCACCTCTTCCTCACTCCGTGGGAGAGCTTCACGTCATATTTCTCCTCAAGAAGAGTCGCAACGAATCAACACGTCTTCTGAGGTAAATGTCTTCAAAACACTGGGCTCAAAGAAAAAAAAATCTTGACCCCCGCTAGTTCTGGTGCTCGTCTGAGGACAGGAATTTAGCGCAAGACAATCCACTGCAATCGGACTAAACCCTGTGCGCTGCAGATAAGGTACGGCGTTTTTTTAATTTCCTGAAAAATAACGGTTTTGGAGATACGAGGATTCCGCCCCGACAGCGACGATTTGTTTCATTGTTTTCAATGTGTGTTTCCAGGGTTGCCAGGTTTCAACTACACCTACATCAGCTACAACTACACAAAAGACTTCAAACTATTCCAAAAAACTGAACAAAAGAGATTTGAATGTAGAATTTGTTTGTGCATTTGTACTAGATTTAATTCCGATTATTTGCTATTAATTATTTGCTATTCTGAAGTAGCAAAACCTGGCAACATTTCTGTTCATAGCGTGAGAATGATCCTGGCTCCACTGGGCCTCTATTAGTGCTTGTTGCTCATTAAATGAACTATAAATGAATTATGATTCACATTTCAGTTGTTATTAGTCAGTATCACATGATTGAGACATTGTTGTGATTTATTTGTGAACAAACACATGATTGGTGTGTAAATGTAATCCTCACACCTATGAAACCATGAAACCCATTAGTTTATCTCCAGCGTCAGTCACGTGACCTTTAACAGGTTCATGATCTCGTGTAAGTGTGACGTCTCAACGACTCGGTCGTAAACGATACAGATTTATAGAAGTCGTATATTTTTGTGTCTCTTTCAGAGCAAACTCAGTCACATGGAACCCACACAAGATGATGGGAGTGCCACTGCAGTGCTCAGCCATCCTGGTCAGAGAGAAGGTAACCATGACAACACAAGAGCAAACTTTGAGATGTTTAAAAGCAGCTGTGAGTGTTTAGACCTGCTGTCCTGATATATAGAGGATTGTATAATACTGCTGTACAGGATTGTACGATAAGTTACAGATACACACATAGATACACACACATCACATACACACACACATCACATACACACACACATCACATACACACATACACACATCACATACACACACAACACACACACATACACACATCACATACACATACAACACACACACATACACACATCACATACACACACAACACACACACATACACACATCACATACACACACAACACACACACATAAACACACATCATATACACACACATCACATACACACACAACACACACACACATCACATACACACACATACACACATACAGTACATACACAACACATACACATACACACACATACACACACAACCCACACACATACACACACATGCATACGCACAGCACATACACACACACGCATACACATACAGGCATACACACACAACACAACACATACACACACATAGACACAAACACACACATACACACATCACATACACACACATACTGTACACACACAACACATACACACATAGACACAACACATACACACGCACACTTACACAAAACACACACATACACTCAACACATACTGTACACACACACACGCACAAAACACATACAAACACATACATTTCATATGTGACAGGACGTTTGTTTCTCTGATCATTTTTCAGAAATCACTTTGTATGGAATTCAGACAAAAATACAAAAGCACATTAATAACAGAAAAAATGGTAAAAAAAAAAACAAAAAAAAACAGTAAATACTCAGTCGGTCCATCCGTCCAGGATTGCGATCAAAGACATTAACCCCAAATCATGCAAAATGGTGTGACATCACTTTGGGTCGTGTGACATCACAACACAAATTCAACTGAAGCTCTTTTCCATTCACGTGTGTGGAACATGAGCACAGCTCACACAGAACATCAGGACATGTGTGAGATTGTGATTCAAGTAGTTTGCTTGGAAAAAAATGCATTATTAACACTCTGACGCTGATTATTTTAGTATATTTTATATTTTATTCCCCTTATATGATAGCAGTTTGTACCAAAGTGCAATATTGTGTTTTTTTATCCTGTCATGTTTACTGAGTCATTTCCAAACCAGACTTTTGTGTTTCAAATGAAAATATTCACACTTCCATTTAAAATATTTGATATAAAATTGATATAAAAACACATCCAGGTTTCAACCATCATCCAAATGAGGTGTTAATTTGCTTAAACAGCAGCCATGTGTCTCTGGTGTGTTTCAGGGAATTCTGCAGGGCTGTAACTCCATGTGTGCTGGTTACTTGTTCCAGCCTGATAAACAGTACGATGTGACGTATGATACGGGAGATAAAGCCATTCAGTGTGGCAGACACGTGGACATCTTCAAATTCTGGCTCATGTGGAAGGCCAAGGTGGGTTACATCACTGTGCTGCTTTATTCATTCGTGTCGTATCTGATGCTAGTAACTGACACCAAGCAGAGCACTGAGTACTGAGTTCTGTATGACTGTCAGTGCTGGGGTGAGTAAAATTACTGCCCTGATGGAGTTCTGCTGCTTCTGTAACTTACAGGATTGAGGCGTAGAATGTGTGTGTGTGTGTGTGTGTGTGTGTGTGTGTATATGTGTGTGAGTGTGAGTGTGTGTGTGTGTGTATGTGTATATGTGTGTGAGTGTGAGTGTGTGTGTGTGTGTGTGTATGCGTATATGTGTGTGAGTGTGAGTGAGAGAGCGAGAGAGAGAGAGAGAGAGAGAGAGAGAGAGAGAGAGAGAGAGAGAGAGAGAGAGAGAATACATGTAGATGGTTCTCTGTACAGGGCACAGTGGGGTTTGAGCAGCATGTGGACCGCTGTCTGGAGGTCTCTGAGTATCTCTACAACAAAATCAAGAATCGTGAGGGTTACCAGATGGTCTTCCAAGGAGAGGTAACACACACACACACACACACACACACACACACACACACACACACACACGCATGCATGCACTATAAATTTTTCTCTTTTATTTTTTGCTGACTCTTTACGTATGCACTTTTAACATTCTTTCTTTCTTTCTTTCTTTCTTTCTTTCTTTCCACTTTTCACACTTTTCCTCCTTCTATTCCCACTCTGTCTATCCTACTCTTTCTTTCTCTTTCTCGCCTTTCTGTCTTTATTTCTCATTCATCCCTCACTCTATCACTTTTTATCTCTCTCTTCTCTCTCTTTTTATCTCTCACACATACGTTCTTCTTTTTTTTATCCATTTTTGGACTCTTTTGGACATTTTTTCCTCCTCACGTTATTTTTCTTCCTTTCTCGTTTCTGCTTCCTTTCCATTTTGTTACTTCTTTCACCCCCCCACCCCTCCACCCCCACCTTTCCTCACTCTACCATATCTTTCTCTGATGTATTTTCCCCTCTTTTCCTCCATTTCATTGTTTTTTTCCATCTTATTTCTCCCACTCTACCTCGCTTACTTTTTCACACGCCTTCTCTCATTCTGTCGTTCCACTTTCTACTTCTTTACACCCTTCTTTCTTCATTTTTCTTATTTTTTTTTCTATTCTATTTTTCCTCGCTCTGTCCAGCCCCAGCACACTAACGTGTGTTTCTGGTACATTCCACCGAGTATGAGGAACATGCTGGATGGAGAGGAAAGAAGGGAACGACTGCACAAGGTTATACTCACACACTTACTGTCACACACTGTACAGCCACACATTAGCCATGCTAACATTTTATCTGTGTGTCTTCTTCCCCTCCAAGGTGGCGCCGAAGATCAAAGCGATGATGATGGAGTGCGGCACCACCATGGTGGGCTACCAGCCACAGGGAGATAAAGTCAACTTCTTCCGCATGGTCATCTCCAATCACGCTGCCACCAAGTCAGACATCGATTTCCTCATCGAGGAGATCGAGAGACTCGGGCAAGACCTGTGAGCGCCTTTCTTCTGGAAGGACGCTGGTACTGCAGCTCTGTTTAACATCCGACGAGTGTAATCCTGTGCTGTGTCCCTGTTTAAATGTAGTTTTAAAGTGCACTATATCTATATGTGTCTAGTATCAGTGAGAAATTAAGGCCGCGTCTGCACTAACACACGTAAATCTGAAAACACCATTTAACAGCATTTTATTTTCTGACATAAAACATGCTGCTTTGCCACTCAGCCAATATACAAACCAGCCAAACATGCAAATAACTAATATGGGGGAAACAGAGGGTGATGTTGCCACTGCAGGCAACCTCCAGGGTTCAATCATGTGTTCTGTTCTCATGGGTTTCCTCATGGATCTACAGTTACCTTCCAGCTGGTAGGCAGGTCGGTGACACCAAAAACTACCCAAGTGTTGGCTGGTTTTCCTGAGATAGCGCTCACTGTAGGTGAATGACCACAGAAAATCCAGTAAGTTCCATCATCATGAGGTTATTGAGATCACATGACAATCAAATGCCTGATCAAGCCAAAAAAGAGCATTTTCAGATTCACTCATCTTGGTAAATCCTGCTTTTCCATGTCAGCAATGCATGAATAATCTGACTCTGGGATAACAGGAAGTCTCTCGCAAATTCTCTTAGTTACTCAACTCTGGGTGCTCAGAAAGCTCCTAAACGTCGTCCTAAAAGTGTTTTGAAACCTCACATAAAGTAAACATAAATGCAATAAGTTCCATCTTCATAGATTTGGTGGAGATCATGTGACAAATCCTGAGTTTTCAAAAGCCTCATCAAGCCCATCAATATTTTCAGATTCATCCATTTTGATGAATCAGGCGTTTCTCAGTCATGTGTATAATTTTCTATTCTTATAAAATCCCTAAAATTCTGGGATTATTAGTCTGGGTCTTCTGAAAGCTCCTCCAACTGGTCAATGCAAGAATGAGTCAAAACTCATGAAATTTTAAGAACAGGAATGTTTACTTATTTTTTTGAATTCTCCTTCATTCTTAGTTGAGTTGAAAGTCTCGTTTGTTTAGAACAGTCGTGTGTCGCATCTGGCCATGCTTCCTTTCCAGTTTTTCAGCTTTCTGAAAGTCCATAAC
>NC_083463.1:4175671-4183171 GCF_030014155.1 Tachysurus vachellii
TGAGTTTTCCTGCTTGTTGACATTTCTGTCTTAATAACTGAGGGGATTACGATCAGAGGAAGGTTAAGTTTAAAATAAAAATGTTTAAATGTAATATATTTTTCTCCTGGTCCTTATTTTAAATGGGTCATAAAAAATATCAATAATTATCGATATCGACCGAAATGAAACACTGATATCGTGATAGAGTTTTCAGCCGTATCGCCCAGCCCTACCGTTTAACATGTCAGGAAATCACACTAGCAAGGTTTGGACATCTTTAGTCAGGATTTTCCACATCATTTTGACATATTATGGTTTCTTAAAGTTGAAGTGTCAAATCTCATCATGAGCAGAAATGCTCTATTTCGGCCACAGCATGATTTACTTCTCTTTTTCTCTTCCAGCGTCTTTTTTTTTCTCTGTCCTGAATTCAGCCACAGTTAAATGTTACAGCACTTCCCAGAACCTTCACGTGTACAACAAACCAATTCACTTTCTTAAAGTCCAGGAACCAATAAAGCTTTAAGTGTTAACAGCTCTCAATCAGAAAGCAGTGGCAGTTCAGAATTTCATCTCAGACCCTTCTAGTCATCAGTGCTGAGTTTCAGCCTCGGAGCCACCGCTGCCCTCTATAAACCTGCTCTCACTAATGTTTACCCAGGTGTTTCTCTACAAGCTCGCTGAGCTCGTTTCCCTTTAGTGTTTTAGATGTTCCGCACATCCACATAAGTGTAGAGAATAATAATGATTTGAGACACAACCTTTATGTAATATAGTGATCCTTAAAAGACAGCGGTTCTAGTGACAGTTGGGAAGTGTGCAGTTGTGTAACCTTGCTGCTGTGTGTGTGTGTGTGTGTGTGTGTGTGTGTGTGTGTTTAGAACAAGGACAACGACACTCTGAAGGATCTGCTGAAGGCTAACGTGGAGAAGCCAGTGAAGATGCTGGTGTATAGCAGTAAGACTCTGGAGCTGCGAGAGGCCACGGTCACACCCAGCAACATGTGGGGCGGTCAGGGGCTCCTGGGGGTCAGCATCCGCTTCTGCAGCTTTGAGGGAGCCAACGAGAACGTGTGGCATGTGCTGGTGAGCGAATGAACCGTGTGTGTGTGTCAAGATAAATTGGCGATCTTGTAGTAATTTTTTTTTTAAAGCTTTTAAAAAGTTACTCTGCCCTGAGGGAGGTGTGAAGCTGAGTGAGGTGTGAAGCTGAGTGAGGCTTTGGGACACAGCCTACAGAGTCCTCAGTGATCAGACTGGTTTAACAGGCCATCAGTAAACATCTGGATTACTGCACACACTTCAGCTCTGTGTTCTTCTCTGTCTCTGGTGTTGCATGTTTTCGCTTAATCATTCTTATATTCTTTCACTTTGTCTTTGTTTGTTTGTTTGCTTGTTTGTATTTCACTTGCTGTGTCTGTGTCAGTCTCTTGCTTGGCCTTTTCCGTTTGCTTCTCTCATCTTATCTGTCCATCTGTCTTGCTCATCCTGTTTCTCATTCACCCTGTCTGTCCTTCTCTCTTGTCTAGCACTTGCCTTGTTTGTTGTTCAACCTGTCTGTCTGTCTCTCTTGCTTGCTCTGTCTTTCTCTCTCACCCACATTACCTGTCTGTCATCTACCCCACACACACTCTGCCTGTCTGCCTGCCACACACACACTCTGTCTGTCTGCCTGCCACACACACACTCTGTCTGTCTGCCTGCCACACACACACTCTGTCTGTCTGCCTGCCACACACACACTCTGTCTGTCTGCCTGCCACACACACACTCTGTCTGTCTGCCTGCCACACACACACTCTGTCTGTCTGCCTGCCACACACACACTCTGTCTGTCTGCCTGCCACACACACACTCTGTCTGTCTGCCTGCCACACACACACTCTGTCTGTCTGCCTGCCACACACACACTCTGTCTGTCTGCCTGCCACACACACACTCTGTCTGTCTGCCTGCTACACGCTGTCCTATTGTATCTTACTTATTCTTTGAAATTCCCTCTTATTCTTTTCCTTATGTCTAATTAACCATTTTCTCTCTCTCTCTCTCTCTCTCTCTTTCTCTCTCTTTCTCTTTCTCTTTCTCCTCCTCAGGAAATCGAGCCGAACTCTCCGGCTGCTCTGGCAGGACTGAGGCCGCACACAGACTACATCATCGGGGCCGACACGGTCATGAACGAGGTTTGTGTCCTTCATATACAACTCTCTTATTTCACAGTCCTTATATGTAGATATAAATGTCTATTTTTTTACTCTATAACTCTTTACTGCTTGTGTAGTTGATTTATGGTGTGTATCATGAACTCTTCATTTCCATGATGTGTGCGTTGTGTGTTTTGTTTTGTTTTCTCTTTTCAGTCCGAGGACTTGTTTTCATTGATCGAGACCCATGAGGGAAAAGGACTTAAGCTGTATGTTTATAACACAGATACAGACAGCTGCAGAGAAGTCATCATAACTCCCAACAGCGCCTGGGGTGGAGAGGGCAGGTGTGTGCGTGTGTGTGTGTGTGGGAGAGGCAGAGATATAAATCCACAGAGTAAATGCAGTACATCAGTAGTAAATGATAAATCTAGATGTTGTAAAGGTCATACAGTAGTTAAGTGTGTGTACATTAGAAAGCTACTGCAGCAGTTTACACCTACTCACTTCATCCAGATCAGGCTGTATGTAGTAACCGTACACCACCTTCTGGTACAGTATGTAAGTGGATACGCGATGGTCAGGTGTCCGTATACTTTTGGCCGCGTAGTGGTGAATAATTATTTTTAATGTAAAACTATTTAAATAATCCTGATTAGCTCTAAGACTAAAACAGCACGCGATGTCTCTTTATTGTTCCTGCTCTGTCTCAGCCTGGGTTGCGGTATAGGCTACGGTTACCTGCACAGGATTCCCACTCGTCCGTTTGAAGAGGGGAAGAAGATCAGCTTCCCTGCACACACTCCCAGTGCGCCGGCAAGTCCACTGAAGGATGGCTTCACTGAGGTTCAGCCTTTCTCACACGTCACCGTATTTATTTTAAAAACAAATCCAGTCTGTACAGTGAGGTCACGTTACCACTACAGTCCAGCAGTATTACATGGACATGCTTTTGTGAGATGTTTCTGAACCGTACCTCATCTTTCGGCTCTCAGGTTCAGCTTTCTGCAGTTACCCCGCCTCCTGTTACAGCATCAGCCCCCACTGGACTTGAGGATAATTTGTCTGGTTTGTCAATCAGTTCAGCTCCTCCCACGATGCCCACTGAGCTTCAGACAGGTGCCGGCCGTCTTCTGCTAAATAGCGTTACTCCTGTTCATTTCTGTTTTCGGTTACATCCTCAACGTAATGCTGGTGTTTCAGGTGTGCCCACAGTCCCACTGCTGCCCACTCAGGTCACCCAAGCCATGAGCAATCTGCCCTCGGTCAACCCCGCCACTACGTTACCAGGTAACACACACAATTTCCCCCAAATCAATGAACTTATTTGATTTTGGAAGCTACACAAATGCAATCAGAATATTCATTATTGGTATCTCGGTGTTGTATTAGACTGAATATTTTCGTGTGATTGTAAAACATATTTCCTTTATTAACACACTTGCAGACGTGACATGATTAGTATTTAATGATTACCAAAACTCTACACCTGCGCTGACCTGTGGTCTTGTCTGTTTTTGTTTCAGGCTTCATGCCGTTACCTGCTGGCCTTCCCCCACTGCCCAACCTGCCAAACCTCCCCAACCTGAACATCCCTCTCCCAGACCTCAGCGGAGTATCGTTAACGGGAATCCCCGGCCTTCCTCCTTCCACTACAGGTACACACACGGCATGCCGCTCGCATGTTTTAGCCCAAAAATGTATACACTTGATATATGACTCTATACAGTTATTAATGTTTTGGACTTTCCTGATGATATTGTACACCCTGTTGAAGCCCCACCTCCTTCATCTGGCACATTTTCTTTGGCCAAAGTTGGTAAAAAAAAAAAACAACAACCAGGCTGTTTTGACTAAAATGATAAAAGTCTTATGAAGAAGTCTAAGGGGCTTTTTACACCTGGTCACTTCATGTGTTTTCTGTGATCAGATATCTATACGATGGTAAAAAGACCAGGTCTAAATGCCCTCCGAAACGTTTTCGAGACGGATATAAATCCGATGGTACAAACCCCTTCAGGAGGTGGTCTGGGACGTGTTTCAGATGAAACTGGACAGGTGTAAATGAATGTGGTTGTTCAAGCCACATACGTCAGCGCTATACTCCTCCCAAACGGAAGTACGTCACTCACAGGTGACTCACGAGTCGTGCATCGCGCCAGAAACAAATATGTTTTCCCATCAGTGCTGCTCCGATCTTTCACCCAGGTGTCTCTTCGGGTCTTAAAATGCACTGCTGCCGCCAAAATGCAGCAAACAGTAAACGCTGTTTTTTGTAGCATCACCGTCATAAGTTTTTCATCTTCTTTTTGATTGCGTTCTGAAAACCACATACACCAAAGTGTGCTCAGTTTCAATTACCCCGGAAATGAGGTAAAATATATGTGCATTTTGGGCGGGAGTAGAAAGATGGGATCGATATCCGATTCGCAGAGACGCGTTTATGTGGCCTAATGTAAATGGTACAGTTTTAACAACTCAGTTATCGAATCAGAGACAACACATGAAGTGACCGGGTGTAAAAAGGCCCTGAGGTCTAACGCTTTATAATGTTGAGTGTGAAAATGTTTTTGTGTGGACATTTAAACTAAAGCACATAAGCGGCAGTTTTTTCTACGATGCCATACACACATGCTTCAGAATTGCAAAAGTCCTCGGTACATCAGTCTGGACCTGATCATGCCGTGATTCTTTTGCTTCTCTGCAGGTTTGCCTCCTCTCGCTTCCCTCGCACCTCTCAACCTGCCCGGTATGGCCCCGATTCCCAACATGCCTGGCTTTTTACCCTCCACTCTTCCTTCTACTCTATCCACAATGCCTAGCATGTCCCTTTCCTCTGACCTCGTTCCACCCGTCGTCCCAGCAACCTCCTCCATGACGCCCAGTCAGACGCCGGCACTCATCCTGGACGCTACGTCGAACGCCCCAGCAGCAACCGAGACACCCGCAGAGACGAGCGCACGCATCACCGCAGAGTCGTCATAACAACCAGGCTTTTTATCTGCATCCTAAAACAGGCCTGTCTCTCTCTCTCTCCCTCCCTCCTCCCATATATATCTATATCTCTCTCTCTCTCTGATCCCTTCTCAGAAAAGATATTTATTCAGCGGGCAGAAACAAGTATAAGTCGCTCATGAGGACACGCTGAGAAGGGCGAGGACAGATGCCACGACCGGGTGCATGCGCTTTAATAAAAAAACAAGGTTTTAAATCCAGACAAATCCAGAGAGGCCTGGTGTCTATTCCAAAAGACTAAAATGTTGAGATGTTAAATTTTACACAGATTTCAAGTGAAATACTCATCTATAGTCCGTGTCACAGTTAGAGAACCTAAACATCGTGCTACGTTTATGAAATTCTAGAAGAACGATCAAGAACACAACGCATACACACCCGCACGCATCAGTCTCTGACAGTATACGTTATTATACCATTAAACATCAAATAAATTGTTTATTGTACGAGATTTCAGTAAATCTTGATTAATTTTGACAGTATTTCGAAGGACCGACGCTAATGTGTAAATATCTGCACTGTGGACGTCGGTATGCAGCTTTGGGGAGAGAGAAAAGGGAAGAATAAAAAAAACATGTTGCCCCTCTGGATTTGTCTTTCTATTCCATCTGTTTTGCATTTGAAGGTTTTTTTTTTTCTTCTAACAGTAAGGTTACTGAGGTTATTGTATCACTAAAGCCCATGTTATTGTCAACGTCGATGTAAAGATTGGCTCGATTAGAATTTTTATTTGAATGATAAATAGGGGTGTGTGTGTGTGTGTCCTCTCCCTCTCGGTGAGCTCTTCTTCTGATTAGATTAACACCTACAACTCAACACACTATATAGAACAGTGAATAAGGGGAACTGTTTGAGCTTGTGAAGAATCGAAAACTTGTAACAAAAAGCACACAAGCAATAAAGTACCTGAGGTTTTACAGTAACGTCGTGTGTTCAATTGCACCGTGTAGCTGAACGTTGTTAACTTACCCTAAATGTTAATCTGTGTGTTTTTTTTTTTTTAAATGTACCTTTTTTTTTTAAAGAGTGAAAGTTTCAGCCACGGCTTCAACAAACATTGAGTGAATGACAAATTCCCTTATATCGGGTCCATAATATTTGTATGTAGTTATTTAATAGATACTACACTTGTGCTCCAGTAGACACTGAGATGGAGTGTTTTAAAAGAAAGAATAGAAACAATTACAATAATTAAAAGGCTAATGTTCCATAATGTACCTTTTTAAATTCAAGCTTTTATATCTGGTGAGAAAGTGTGTTGCTATTTTATATTAATTTTTTTTCTTTTAAATCTCACCAAAATCCCTCGAGCTTAGTTGAGGCGTCTGTATACTGATGTGTATCTTGAACCGTTTC
Organism: Tachysurus vachellii; assembly: GCF_030014155.1. Lineage (NCBI taxonomy): Eukaryota > Metazoa > Chordata > Actinopteri > Siluriformes > Bagridae > Tachysurus > Tachysurus vachellii. The sequence continues at coordinate 4,182,165 of NC_083463.1, forward strand.
CTCACAGGCATGGTGTCACGCTTGTCAGCCAATAAAAGCATCCGAAACAGGTGTATTAAAATAGCTTTAGGAATTTTTATTTCTCTTTTGGCTACATTCCCTACAACGGCAGCAGCATTTTTAGAGACAGATCACAGACAGGGGCTGAGAGAGAGAGAGAGAAAAAGGGGAGAAGAAAGCTGACCGAGCGATGCTGACTCCGGCGACTTGATCAGCTGATCGCTCAGCAATTCAAGGGTGAAGTCAGGGCCACCTTCCGTTAGTTAGCTTAAGTTGTTACACACACACACACACGCACCTCACACACATCTCACACACCTGACAAAAAGTATTGTATCAACATGCTGCGAATTTCCTGGCAAATAAACTTTCCATATATGACATCTCTTGTTAATTTTACAGTACACACACACAAAAAAAACAGAAGCCTAACTGAAAACTAAAAAGCAACACTGAGTAGCAGCAACGTGAACATTGCTTCAGGAGCAGTGAGAGACGGTCCAACACAAATCCTGGACCTGCTGTGAACACCATTGATTAGTTATAAAACATGACCCTTGTGTGACATTCATTTTAACCAATCGCTGCCGTCTGATGTCATCAGCATGTGCATGTGGCTCCTCCCACACATCAATTCACAGAGCTGATCAAATAATCCCAACATTATTCAGTTCCTGTGTTTACTATGGGCTGAAATTAACAGAAAATAAACACGTTTATTCTAAACTCTGGTCTAAAGGCCGCATCTACGAAGACCTATAATAAAAAAATATATAAACCATTTGTGTATGGATTACTGTCGAGTTCTAAATCGCTTCTTTTTATTACGTTAATCCAGTGACTTACAGAAGAGTTTTAGAGTCTATCAAAAACACCTTTACACTAGTTCACAAGGTCAGAGTCTAAGAGTACGGTCTGAAACATCTGGGGGAAAAAAAAACAGCTGTTTAATATTATTGCCATTAATTAAAGGATAACAACAACAATAACAAGCCTATACATTATAA
>NC_083463.1:4188171-4210671 GCF_030014155.1 Tachysurus vachellii
GAAAAGGACAGACCATTGAGCCATGTTCGCGGTCTCACACAGGGATTAACAATGACACCACTGGGACCGACACTACTAGGGTTGCAAAGTTCCGGGAATTTTCAAGGCTGGAAACTTTCCATGGGAATTAACAGGAATATATGGAAATAAACTGGGAATTTAAAAAAAAAAAAAAGATTTAATGCAGTTTAAGTTGAATTTGTACCCTGCGTTCCTCGGTCACTCGCACACAGCACACTGCTTACTGGGGGGCCATTGAGGCCAAACCCCCTGCATGTACTTGCATTCTTCCATAACATGCACAGTAACTCTTTATTTTAGGGTCATTTAACTAGTTGCTTATTAGCATGGATATTAATAGAATATTGGCTATTTATTAGAACTTATTAAGCACATATTAATGCCTTATTCCGCATTACCTTATTCTACATTCTTAATTGTACCCAATACATAAACTTAATAACTACCTTACTAACTCTGAATAAGCAGTAAATTAGGAGTGTTACCACATGCACAGATAATTTCATTTTACAGCAATCGTAGAGAAATATGTTTATTACGATTATTAAGTTTATGTTTATTACAAGCATGATGATGTTTATTATGCTTTTGTGTTACTCAATGAAAGAATCAATTAAAGGTCTATTTACAATTAAAATCAGTCAAGACGTCATTTTAAAAATTTGTATTGCCTTGCATGCACGTCTGCTTATGACCAAACAAAATGTTTATTTATGTTTGTATATGATATAGTTTATATACATTTCCCTATATTTCCAAATAATTCCCATAAATTCCTGTAAATTCCCATAAATTTCCATGAAGTTTCCAATTTGGAATATTTCCAAAATTCCAAATTTACCGGAAACTTTCCACCCCTTTGCAACACTAAGCTAAACTAAGCACCAGTAGGGGGCGCTATAACAGCATACAGTGCTGCTTCACAGCTGTACAGACAAAACAGCTGGTTCTGTAATGCGTCGTTTATATCCTGTACTTGTATATTTTTTCTCTCCATGCAAACAGAGATCATGGGGTTGTGTAAAGGAAAAATAAATATAGGAAATGGGAAGTTTGTGAAGCATTTGTATGTGAACAGAATGGTATCTCATGGACGTTGACAAACACACCATTGTTTCCATTACAATTGGAAGCCACCCATCCATCACAAAGGCTAGAATACGGCAGGATTGGTACTCTGTATTTAAGTCAAGCTGAACGTGTCTGGAGGTTAGTAATGTTCGCTGAATTCGGTATGAATACTCCAGGTCTAATGAATCAACAGTGTGATATTTCAGGTGCTATTAAAGCACGATTTGATCGATTACGATCGCTGCTGTTACTCACGTGTCCGTGTCCAGGGAGAAGTAGTCGTACAGTTTGACTATTCTGGGATGGTCCAGCTGCTTGTGGATTCGATATTCTCTACATGCATGTCTACAGGAAGAGCACAAACAAACACAAAAAAGGTTACGATCAATAAATCAACCAGCAGAGAAAAAGTGAAAGCAGGAAATTTTGTACGGTCACCATGGTTACTAGGCACACCTACTCTGCGCCAGGGTATCAGGTGGTTATACAATTACTGACTGTGGCCTACGTGTCGCTGTGTATTTTGTCATCTACACTCTTGCCAAACAACAGGGATCGCCGCAGGAGCCGAGCCGAGCGGATTGTATGCGCTGCCTGTGTGTGTGTAGCAGTGATCAGTGGTTCTGAAAGTGTGCGTACTTGTGATAGTTCTCCTTCTTCTCCTCTCTCCAGTTCTTATTGAGTTGGTGGATCTTCACTGCTGCATAACGTTGCTCGAACAGGTCAAAGGCCTGAAAAAACATGAAATAAGTCAGCAGTTTGTCATGTGACCAGGTGTTTCCTTATGAATTGATCATATTGTATCGTACGGAACCCCATTTTGGTTCACTTCAGCAAAGCAACAGCGATGTGAAAGCGTGACTGAGTGTGTGAGAAGAAAAGGCATTTTAAAAAAGAAACATCACACACACACATATTATAAAGTTTACATCAGGTATAATTATACTGATAACATAACTAAATAGTATAGAATAGAACGCCCATAGAAGCCTTTATTATCGCCATATATACACATTACAGCACAGTGGAATTCTTTTCTTCACATACCCCAACTGAGGAGGGGTCAGAGTGCAGGGGCAGCTATGATACCGTGCCCCTGGAGCAGGGAGGGTTGAGGGCCTTGGCTTGGCTGTGCCAGGCCTTGAACACCGATCCTCTGATCAGCAACCCAGAGCCTTACCCAGATGAGCCACCACTGCCCCAAGCATCGGACCACATATGTTAATGTTTATACTCTATTATTTTATGTATACTTTTATTTCTTTTTTTTACCATTTTATGCTCCATAAGGACCGACACTTAATTTGTACCCTGTGCAATGACAAAGCATACATCCATCCATCCATGGAGTCTTTCACATTGTGGCATCGTTCATTAAAAACGGGTAATGTGAAGCCGGTCACACAGACCAGGAAGCGTAGCTTAGTACAGGACCAGAGACGACCTGTAGAATCTGGTGCAAGTTCAGATGCACTGGAACTGTGCAGTGATTATGTGAATGTGAACTTGGGTCTGTACTCATTCAGGAGGTAAAGTGTGTTTTAGACGAAGATTAGATTCCTCAAAACACGTGTACGAGACGTATTAGGGCAAATAAAATCACAGAACCATCGCACTTGGATTTTGAGGAATAGTAAAACCTAGTTACCTTATAAACCTCACTGAATCCTCCTCTGCCCAGCAGGTGCAGGAGCAGGTATCGGTCATTGAGCGTGGGGTGATCTTTAAACCTAGACAACACACACAATAAGCAGGTTAAAAGGGACAGAAATCATATTCCATTAAACAAAGGCGCCTTTTTATTCGGCAGACTGATCCAGTGCAGGGAGTCGTACATTTCTCTTCTACTACCGACCCACACGTCCTGAGTTATTAATGTACAAAGATTTAAAAAAAAGAAATAAATAAACACACACCACATTAGGGCCAGGCGATGAAATGATAACAATATGTATCGCGATAGACACGTGATCGATATCAATAAAAAATGTGTTCGATAAAACGTTCGATATTTTTTATTCTTCGTCGGAAGAAAATGGAGGTTGCGATGCAAGTTTGGTTGCATTAACAAAGGCATTCACTCTCTGGTAACCTAGCAACATAGGGAGTGACACGCTAACGGCCAATCATGTAACAGTATCATGTTTGGTTGCACCATATCGTTGTGTCGTGCTGGATTCCTCTTCAGTATCCGGCGACTGATAAGCAGAAAATGAGCCTCAGCGAGCAAGGAAATTGTAAATAAAAGAGGAAAAGTCAGCTCGCCAGTATGGCAGTTTTTTGGATATTATAAGCCTGACCTAAGTCAGACCAATGTCGTCTGCAAATTATTCAAGACCGTTTCTCTATGTTTATATTTAACACTTTGCACTATTTTATTACACTTTATTAAGCATTTCTGACATTTTCTTTCATTTTGCCCCTTAAATGTTAAGAGATAATTGTTAAGTGTTCATTGTGACTTTAGACTTATATTTACATTATAATTATGTGAGTTTTCCTGCTTGTTGACATTTCTGTCTTAATAACTGAGGGGATTACGATCAGAGGAAGGTTAAGTTTAAAATGAAAATGTTTAAATGTAATATATTTTTCTCCTGGTCCTCATTTTAAATGGGTCATAAAAAATATCAATAATTATCGATATCGTGATACAGTTTTCAGCCGTATCGCCCAGCCCTACACCACACCACGTGCCATATGACTACTATTGATTTATAACCATCTGAAGTCACTGTTTTAACATTTTGAAGAGAAGTCAGTTTCACAAAAGCTGCCATAAAAACAGGCTACCTGTGTAAAGGTATATAAAACCAGTCACACATTGATCAGGTTGTTGGGTAACTATGTGCAGAAGCAAAACAGACTGATCCGTTTAGTTTGTAATCAGATGCCCGTGGGATGGTTCTGTGATGTGCCGCCACTTCAAGACAGATTATTTAAAATCAGATTTTCTCTCTGTACTTTGAGAGTAAACAGATTTTAAAATACTAGTAAAGTTTACACTTTTGGTCGAGAAGGTATTTGCAAATGAAAAACATTCATGAAAGTCTGTAGTTTTCATAACCCCTTATAATATTCCACCATGTAAACGGTTTTCTAATCTGCCAAACGAACATCATCCACGTTATTACTTCTTGGTAATAAACAAGATAATCTCAGGCTAAAGAGGAAGAGCAGGAAATGACTGATTTATGTAAAACTTTCCTTAACGTCATTCTTACTGATTCTGTTTTTCGAAACACGTGCAGAATGAGTGTGTAGACCAGAGAGTCTGTGAAGAAGGGAAGAAGAAAGGAAAAAAAAAAAAATGCAGAGGACTCACGAGGAGCTGTCCTCGTTACTGATCCTCTTCAGCTCACGGATGTGAAGATTCCTCACTCGCTCCAAACGCTCTAGCTCAGCCTGTATCTCCGCCTCCTCCTACATTAATACACATGCAAAAGTTAAACACGCATGTAAACAGTGGGACTACTAAGAACATGGGGTCTGTGTGTGACTAATAAAGATAACTCGAGTGGTTAGAAAACTAGACTGCAAAAAGTTCAAATCCCATCACTGCTAAGCTCTCACTGCTGGACCACTGAGCAAGGCCTTTGACCCTCAACTGCTCAGTGGTATAAAGGTGTATACTGCGTGCGTATACTGTGTGTGTGTGTGTGTGTGTGTGTGTGTGTACACTGTGTGCGTATACTGTGTGTAAGACTCTTTGTAAAAGAGCGTGTGCCAGACACAAAAATGTAAATCCATAATAAAAGTACTGATTATGTCTCCAGAACTACAGCTATGTGCGTGTGCATGTGTGTGTGAGACCTTTTTCAGATGGCCCAGTCGCAGTTTGAAGATTTCTTCCTGTTCGTGATACTCTGCTAAAGTCAACCTGCAAAATAAAAGGAAACGATAAAAGAAATGTTAAATAAAAAAAAAAAAAACAGTAGAAGAGAGTGCTCGAGTGAGGGAGCGAGAGTGCTCGAGTGAGGGAGCGAGAGTGCTCGAGTGAGGGAGCGAGAGTGCTCGAGTGAGGGAGCGAGAGTGCTCGAGTGAGGGAGCGAGAGTGCGCGAGTGAGGGAGCGAGAGTGCGCGAGAGAGGGAGCGAGAGTGCTCGAGAGAGGGAGCGAGAGTGCGCGAGTGAGGGAGCGAGAGTGCGCGAGTGAGGGAGCGAAAGTGCGCGAGTCAGTGTGTGAGTGAGGGAGCGAGAGTGCGCGAGTGAGGGAGCGAGAGTGCTCGAGTGAGGGAGCGAGAGTGCTCGAGTGAGTGTGTGAATGAGGGAGCGAGAGTGCGTACAGTGTAGGTAGGCTGGGTTTGACAAAGGGGTCGCTGTCCGCTCCGTTCACGGCTTTGGTCTTTCTGGGTTTGGACTCGTTGTAAGGCGCTGGGCTCTGAGACGGTGCTGTGTTGGGAGGTTTGCGCTTTGCAAGAAGCTTCCGCTGCCTTTCAATATCTTCCCTCTGCTGGTTCACCCACTCCTGCTGCCTACGCACACACACACACACATTTTCCATTACATACCAAATTTCCACTGATGATACGTACTTAAATAAACAGAGCTGTCAGCAATCCCAGCACTGAGTATCATTATATTCCTCTTGCATGTTTCTTACTTGACCAGGTTCTGGAAAGCGTATCCGTCGGTCCACTGCTCCGTGTAGGACGCTCCGTGTCGTACCGTAGTGAAGTGTCCGAGACGCAGGCGATCCTGCATGCTCTTCTCCCGACACGACTGCTTCTCCTGAGTGCTCTGATCGAACGCAAAACATCTGGGTCAAGCTTCTAATACAGACACTCACACTGTGTCTAAAAGGAAGCTTTCGAACATCTCAGGAAGTGACTTCCATATATGGCATACAAGTTTGTCCTAGAGAGTAAAATAATGATCACGTGTAAAGAAACACTCGTACCTACGTTACACAAGTAACGTGCCGGACTGTCTAACCTTCTCAATGAGCAGTTTTTTGCTCATGGTGGTGCACTTGTTCAGACGCTCTTTATATCTTTCCAGCAGCTTCTGTTGTTCCTCGATCTGTCTCCGCAGGTCACAGTTAGCCTGAGGAGACCAGAGAAACCGTAGAAAATGACGGCAGTCGGACATCACCGACGCAACATACAGTGATCGGTTTAATTCTGCGCACGAGGCTTAACACGTAAAGGGAAGATTATTAGAAACGGAGCTCAACGTATAATGCAGGTGTGTGATCAGTTATTCTTACCCTGAGCAGATCATCTATTCTGCCCTCCTTTTTCTCCAGATCCAGATTCTTATTGCTCTCCAGGGCAGCAAGCTTCAACAGAGTCAGATCGGTCTAAAGAGACACACATTTTTACTGTTAGGTAACTATACTTCACTGGAACCATGTGCGTTTGTGCATGCGTCTCCTGGCAACTGGCAATTTCATATACTGGCTTATGCATCTTCTGTAAATCTGGAGGACTGTAAAAGCGGCGTCGACGTTCGAGCCTAAACATCTCTGTGATGTTTAGTAATTCTGTGCAGTTACTTTAAACATGCTGACAAACTCGGTTTCTGCTTTTAATCTTTCTGCCATCGGCACGATTGTCGTCATGATCTGTGTCTGTATCGCTGTACGTAACCAAGGTTAGTGTTAGTAATGATCTAAAGTAGGAAGCAAGTGTTAGGATCAGCGGTGGCTCAAGCGCTCAACTCTCTGGGTTGCTGATTGGAATATCAGCATTCAAGCTCCAACACTACCAAGCTGCCACTGATGGGCCCTTGAGCGAGGCCCTTAAAGGTAGGGTTTCCGTTGTTTGAGAAATGCTTCAGAAAACTGAGTTGGGATGACAAACAAAACAAAAAACAAGTAACATGTAGAGAATGAGCAGAAAAGGGTGGGGCTTGTCAATATGGGAGGAGAGAGTGTTCAGTGCACATGTGTGACATTAGCAGAAAGCGGTTGTAACATTGACATGGAGGATAAAAACTAAGAAAGAAAGTGAAGAAAGGCTTACGATAAGGTAAGAAGTAGGACGTGTTAATATAGGATCAGCTTTCCAGCGCTGGAGAGAACTGAAGGAGCAGGAAGTTGGTCACATATTCACAGATTGGAGTTTCCTGAGTCAATAACTCCTGAGCTAAACACTGTTACTACACAAATAACACCTCTTTTCTATCGTAGTAATGTAGAGACGCAGCTACAACCGTGTTTTGTGTAGTAACAGTGTTTAGCTCAGTAGTTATTGACTCGGGAAACTCCAATCTGTGAATATGTGACCAACTTTACTTAAGACGCCGAGGCGCTTTTTTCCTTCTCGATAGGTGAGTAACGTTGGTTTTGTTTTGTTACACAGAACTAATATATGTCTTTGTCCTTTACATGATTATGCTTGCGTGTCATTTTTGCTTGTTTGTTTATCTGCAATCGTATTGTTCTTCCCTTCAGCTATGATAAAGACACAATTCTTTCCATTAGTTGCCTGGGTTACGTATGTATGTGTGGGCGGAGCTATCGATACAGGGGTGGGACCCATTTGGATCAGGGGCGTTTGTTTTAGTGATTTCAAATGTCAACATCGGCATTCAAACAACGGAGACCCCACCTTTAACCTTCTCTATCACTTCTGACCCTGTGCTCTGACCTCAACCTCCAAAGTTGTGATATGCAAAGACAGAATTTCATTGTGCTGTAATGTTTTACTATTTTAATTGTCTAAATCAAATAGTGTCACCTGATGCTACACTCTCTTTACTTTGAAATTGCACCACGTGAACGCTTCACACGCAGGTTTCTAAAGATACGACTGCAGAATGTGTGCTGAAGCCACCTTTTAAAAGCCTACATGTAATTAACTGGAAATAGAAAATCGACCCTTATAGGAAGTGAAGCTGGAGCCCTCGAGGTCAAAACAATACAACAGGCTCTATCATGTTATTTGGTGGTGTTTTCTTATTCTTATTCCTTCTGTTATTAATTTGCAGCAGGAAAGCAAAGTTTATTTTCTCTCCCTCAAGTGGCCTTGATGTCAAAGTTGACGCATGAGTTCAGCATCGATGTATCGTAAAAACGCTGCTGTGAGCCGGTGCTGTTCATACACGCTTTAGCGTTTCCGTTGTGGTGTCATTTGGAAGTCGGTTCATTAACTCCGATTCATTAGCTCATAAAGATGGCAAAACCCAGAAGCTGTACTTTCTCACCAGTGAGCAAGAAATTTAAACACAAGCCAACGCTAATAATGAGTCAATGCGTATAGAGCTTTGGACACAAGTCTGGATGGAGATTTAGATTCTCGATGTACAATCCAGGGCGAGAGAGGGGGCGAGGGAAAGTCTGCGAGATGTCACGAAGAACCGAGGGAACTGATACTATTCTGGGTGAGTTGAGAAATCTTTAGGTTATGGAGTGTGTGTGTGTGTGTTACCTGAACACTTCTGATACTGAGCTGCTTCGGCTGCATCATGTGATCTGTGAAACACAGGCTGGTGGGCGAGGAACTGTTCTGTCGGACCTGACGAGCAAAAAATACGTATATAATATAATTTGTATAATTCACAACATGGCTCATGATTTTTTTCCCCACCCATCAGCAGGAACAGACTTGTTCAACACTTACGATGGAACCAGGGGCAGAATGAGAGCCGTGAGGGGCGCGAAGACCAGGTGGCATTCCTCTAACGGGGCTGGAGCCGTTTCCTGCCTGAAACTATAGAATAAAGATTCACCAGATTATTTTCCCAAAGAGCTTCAGTCCCTTATAGAGTGTATATAGAACATGTACAGTGTCAACATGAGGAGAAAAGGAAATATTTTGACACGCTCGGCGATTAAACGCCGTGTCCTGGCGACAAGGACATATGATAATGACTACAGTGCTAGAGATGTAGCTATCACGCTTGTAGTCTTTTATGTGGAGAAGATCGAAGTTACAGTGTAGTAGAAATAATTAAGAAGTTTCAATAGAACGTAACATTCCACAGTAGTTGCATTTGTTTGCTAACTCGTGTCTTCGATAAAAAAAAAAAAAATGCAGTGGAGCTCAAACACTAACACTGAATCCTAATTAGATTAAACGCTGACAAACAAAACACACGTAACACACACTTACATCGAAGTAATCGCTGATCTTTGCTCCTCGGCCAGAAGACTTCCCTGGAAATTAAAAAAAAGTCCAACTGTTAGTGCAGAAAAAACATCGTGTCTGAGACTATAACGGCTTTTTACTACTGATGGATGCTAATGTACCCTATAAAGACGTGCACACGTAGGTCCGTTACACAAGCCGTATTGTTCACACGCTCACGAATCTTACAGACAGCTGGATGATTAAAAGTGGAATCCACTCGACGGCATATCGGAGCCCAAACGTCTGCTCTGTCAGACGAACTGTAATGTTTAGCGATTTCATGCACAGCGACGGTAAACACGCCGCCGAGTCCTTTCTCTCTTTAAAACGTACGGCTGTCGTGATCGGTGTGATGATCTGCGTTCGAGACCGTTGTGTAAATCAGAAAAACCTCAAAGACGACCTTTTGGTACATTCAACGGTTTTCTAAATAAATTTCACACACTAACTAACGTGAAGTCCGTCTTTAATGTGGCATTTGCAGGACAAAATATTGTCACGAATTATCACCAAATCGACAATTATTCATAATTCCAACAAAATTTTAATCGACAAATATAAGTCGTTACCACAGAAACGATATCATAAGTCCGTGTGCGTTGATCCAAACTTAATTGCACGAAAACGAATAGAGTCAGCGTTAGAGGATGGTAAGCTCATTCAGTGCTAGAGTAAGTAAGCTTACTATTCACTCATTAACAAACTACCATGTTATTATTTCTCATCAGGCAGGAAGTAGGCCACACCTTGGTTGCTCTCGGATTGGTTGTCAGCTTTTCTCTTCCTCCTGGTCGTCTCAGAGTGCTTCTTCTCAGGTGTCTAGATCCAAAGCAAATATATTCAAATATACTGTATGATCCACATGAGCTGTGTGTGTGTGTGTACAGGGGGATTAGTAGGCACTACTATTTTAAACAAATGACAAGGTGGCTTACAGAATATGCCGGAGAGCCTCCTCTCTTCAGGTCGGAGTTCTACAGTGACGAGAAGGAACAAGTGAAGCTTCACACTGAGCAGTTAATACATTTTACAAAAGATTTCAGTTAGCGCTACAACACACACGGAGTGAGTGTGTGTGTGTTTACCTCAGACTCCTTGTCACTTGATGATCCCAGACTGCCAAAACTGTGGTTGGAGCATTCATTATTGATTAAGCCCTAAAAACAGACACACACAGACACACACAGACACACACAGACACACACAGACACACACAGACACACACAGACACACACAGACACACACAGACACACACAGACACACACAGACACACACAGACACACACAGACACACACAGACACACACAGACACACACAGACTTCAGTGGAGGCAAGCCATAATATAAATCATGATGTGTGCATTTACAAAGTCTAGTATCTGTGCTACGGTAGTAGTGGACCGTTTGGGACAGATCCCCAAGGACTAGCCAGTTGTCATGGTAACCCTTAACCTTTACTATAGGTTGAAGCTAATATTCTGAGGTGAAAAGAGTGTACTACTTGGACAGGTTAAGTACTCTATCAGACTAGGTTGGGGCACAGAACCTGAGTGTGTGTGCGTGAGTTTGTGTTGAAACACAGCATCGCACACCTTGGCTCCTCCGCTGGCGCTGCCTGTGCTGCCCCCAGTGCTGCCACTTACTGCCCCCATGAACCGAGCCTCGAGCAGCTCTTGTCTGCGTGGGTCCAGAGACTGCAGCTCCTCCATCCTGATCACACAGACAGACAGTCAGGAGTTTAGCGTGGTTATGTTAGTGTGTTTGGCTAATCGTCTCTTAAATGGTACTACATAAAAATGGGCAGAGCATACGTTAGTCATGTGTGTTGACCGTCTTCTCTCTCTATCTGTCTCTCTCACTGTTCAACCATCTGTCTGTCTCCCCATCTCTCTGTCTTCACATTTCTTCAGAGTTTCTCCATCTGTCTCTAACATTATTGATTTACCTGCATCTTTCAGTCCATTCACCTCCATCTCTCTCTCGCTCTCTCGCTCTCTCTCCCTTGCCATCCACTAATCTCTTCAGTCACTCTCTCTTTCCAGCCACCTCTCTGTCTGTCTGTCTGTTGACCTTCATATGTGCCTGGCTGACACCCTTCCTCCATCTTGAGAGCATTTTAGCTGAAAGCACTTTTTAACATGAAGCTGTGCCATAACTGGTGTGTGTGTGTGTGTGTGTGTCTCTGGAGAGAGAACAGGAGGTGTCTGGGTTTGAAGCCAAACCAATTCTGTTTCTCAGTCAGTCAGTCAGTCAGCCAATCAGACAGACAGACAGCACACGGTAGCCATTTTGTCGTAATACAGATGGCACTACGGAACGAACACCGGTCTGTTTGAACTGTTTCATGATCAATAACCCGATGTTAGCCAACAGTATAACAAGTCCCTGGTTAAGTCCTGACTCTAGACAACACAGTGGAGAATCTCATTGTCTCAGACGTGTGACTCACAGTTATCTATAAAAACATACAGAAGTACGTCACACAGTCGTAGCTCTTTATTAAAGCTGAATCATTTTCAGAGACTGACGTCACAGCATCGGCGTCACACATTTAGGGAGAAGGCGTGGAGTGAAAGAACTGCGTGACGGAAGACGTTCACAAAACACTAAAAAAAACAAATGAACACAAACAGTATTCATTATGAATAAATTTCTTATTTTGGAAACGCAGTTTTAAAAAAAAAAAAAAAAAAAAACTGGACTGAACTGTGGAATTGTCTTATTAAATGATCCAAACAGAGTCTGAGGCGAGTGTGTAATGTGGGATAAGCGACATTAGCCTCATAACCTCAAACACATTGTGGCTGATCAACTGCATGTGGGATGAAGAGGAAACAGCAAGTTTAAACAGTGCTTCTCATAAGAGAGTTGTCCACATTGAACTGAATAAAGATAAATAAAAACAAGCGTTAACTGCATACTTATTCTTTTATTTCTAAAGTTTTCAGCGCTTCTTTTATCAAAAAAAAAAAAAATTAAAAAAGCCGACAACGGGATACAAAGGAATCTAGACACCAGCTAATAAAGCAGATGGATCTCACCTACGCCTGACCAGCTACAGACTCTGTAAAACAATACGTTCATGGCGTCTGGTGTGTGTCGATGCGCAGCATCAGCCGGACGAGTGCGTTTGCGTGAGAGACGTGCGTAATGATGAGTTCTGACAGCTTGTCAATCACACAAAACCAAAAAGATTTGTGGCCTTTGCAATAGTGAATAGTGGTTTATTTCACAGAAAGAAACCTTATGAAATCAGACTTCCAGCCTAGAATGCTAGCCCTTGTTAGAATGAGCTTATTTTCAGTTATTTCACAGACACTCCACACTGGGGTGGAGCTTCATAAACACGGGCAGGGAACTTTAAATATCTACCCTGTCTTACTGTTAAAGACCTAATCTTATCTCACATAACACGCCTTGAAAATGGAGTAAGACAAGATCTTTTTCAAACTGCTGCCACAGTCTTTTCTTATCTTTGTCCAAAATGAGTGTTTTCTCTAAAAGTTCAGCACAGCTGTTATCCCGTTGCATTGTTCTCGTTTACGTTGTGACATTGTAACGCATCACCGTGTAACGCATTAGTACAGTCTGGATATTGAAAGAAAAATGATTTGACTATCATTTGATTGTGACGCCATCGTGCAGGTCACACATGCGCTGCTCCAGCATCCCAAATGTAAAATGGCTTCCTCCGTCGAGACTCACGGCTCAAGTGGCAGATAAGTGCCAGCATGCTTCTGCTGCTGAGTCTCAGACACGATGAAAAGCCATGTTTCTGTCATGAGAGAGAATCGTTTCTCTTCAAACGTTGACATCAGAACATGGCGTGAACACAAACCAAGTAGATACATCATTCCACAATTCCAGAGCAAAAACAAATATATATATATATATATATATATATATATATATATATATATATATATATATATATATATATATATATATATATATATATATATATATATATATATATAAGAACAGGCATAACCGCCTTGTCCTGACCTGCACAGATCTGGGGAATACTTCACAGGAGTGAGTAATCTTTGGCACTAGATAGACTTCTGGATCAGCTCTATAAAACAAACACCTGTAACAGTTCACTTTATAAAATGTTGAATGCTTCTTCTGTCACTGTAGAATATGGTTGGGGTGACGCATTGGTTATATTCCTGCAGTCGAGAATACTCAAAAGCATCTCAATACGCCCTGGAGAGCAACAAAACGCCAAATGACCACATCTGGATCACTGGAGATTCACTGGACATTACATCATTGCGAGGCAGTTTGAAAATCACACTGAACTGCTATGTGAAAGGAAGGTCGGCGAGATGAAACTGGCATTAATCCTCGGCTCCTCTGCTGTATAGATGAGATCATCTTAGGCACTCTGTATGAAAGCATCTAGAAAAGGTCCTAAATGTAAAGCTGAAAATAATATTTGTGAAGGGTTTCTGCTCTGAATCCAAATCACAATTATCACCGAGGATGTGATCGCAATGTTCTTAGGTTCACTCGAAAAGGAAGTTCACACCAGGGCCGGAATAGTAGATAACTAATGAAGGTATGGAGGATTTTTTATATATATATATATATATATATATATATATATATAAAAAACACACACACACACACCATAGCATCGAACAGGGCTGTTCCACAAAAACATCATACATACAGCCAAAAAAAAGGTCCATTTTATGCTGTTAAAGACCTGCTCATACCAGCAAGCTCAAGCACAGTGGGCGGGACTTTACGCTCTAGAGTGTATTTAATTGGATGAACACAATCCTAGTACAGGATGAGTCATCAAAATAAATTCAACATTTAGTTGCTCTCCAAAACAAAAGATTGCATATGTATTTATTTTATTTTATCATACTAACGTCCTTAACGACACTAACGAACCGGTATGAAGTGTAAACGTTGAGTTTGGACTTGTGGTGACTTTAAAAAAGCCTCTGAGCCCTAAATTGTGATGAAATGTTGTGATGGACGTGCTGTGGCATGACAAGGCAAAGGAGGAGAAGGTTAACCTCAGTGTTTAAACCCTGACTGGATCTGTAGGACATCTGTGTCACGTTTACTCGCCTGAATTAAACGTTTTAAAACCAGAAAGCTCCAGTAAAAAATATATATATATATAAATAAATAAATCTCTCATATTTGTATAGGTTATCCGTTAAAGTGACGTCACAGCTCTGTGTGAAACTAACTAGCTCGGATGCTAATGATGTTTTAATTACGCTTGTGAAGTCATTACGTTACTGACACCAGGCTAAACAGGCAAACATATTGACGTTAAGCCGTCAGGAATCTGTTATATTTATTTATATATGTATTAAAAAAAAGTGTATGAAAAAAAGACTTGATGGAGAAAAGAAAAAAAAACACAACTTCTGAAACCGGAAGTCGAGTTTGAAGCTTAAACGGCTCGCGACAATCCTGAGGTAAAATGTCGTTAGCTTGTGAGCTAACAGGGGAGACTGGAGCACACAGTCCGAGGCCTTTTACACGCCTTGGGTCACAATCTTTAACAAATAAAGTTGGTCAATTTCGAGGTGAAAATTTTCGAGAGGAAAATGAAGTTTAAAGGTGACAAGTGCACTGTGATTACCTGCGTGTCAGATCCGAGATGTTTGTGGTTAAAGACAGGCCCGGGGTCTCAGATGGAGAACTGGGACCAAAGATGGCGCTGCGTCCAAACTTCCAGAGAGGCTCCTCTCACTTTGGACACTCATTAAAGCCCTGAAGTCGGGCTGAAAAAACCGAGTCAATCCCGTACAAATCCGCCCTCCGACATCTCCTGCGTTGTTATTCCGAATGACGACAGCTCACATCTCTTTTCCTTCCCTTCCGCAGTGCGGTTTGAAGCGTTTATGTCTTGTTATAACGCATCGCTTTCACGCTGCACACATCCGCTATAGCCACAGGTTCATGCACTCTCAAATAAGCCCCACTGTCACAGCCCGAGCTGCGTCCCTGCTCCGTTAAGCACTGCGCATGCGCGACGGCTTCACGCACGCGCACCGTGTGTTGAGCGTTCCGTCAAACTATAATGACTTCCGGTTTCATTTTAATTTGTTCGTTTATGTATTTTTCTGTTTACTGATGAACACCAGCGATGGAAACCGATTATGTATATAAAAAATGATCCAGACGCAAATATGTCCTTTTATTAAACAGTTGTCATGGTGATGGTCCCGCCCACCTCCGTTTATTTTAAAAATAATAAATGTCAACAAAATGGTATCAGATATAAAAAAGGTGTCTAAGGCGAGTGTGTGATGGGTTTAAACTGTAAGGTGACAAAAGCTTCATACTCACTAATGTCTGAACAACTAGCCTACATTTGGTATTAAGGCCAAAGACAGTGCAGGACAAGACAGAAAGACAGAAAAACAGTGCAGGACAAAAGACAGAAAGACAGTGCAGGACAAAAGACAGAAAGACAGTGCAGGACAAGACAGAAAGACAGAAAAACAGTGCAGGACAAGACAGAAAGACAGAAAAACAGTGCAGGACAAAAGACAGAAAGACAGTGCAGGACAAAAGACAGAAAGACAGTGCAGGACAAGACAGAAAGACAGAAAAACAGTGCAGGACAAGACAGAAAGACAGAAAAACAGTGCAGGACAAAAGACAGAAAGACAGTGCAGGACAAAAGACAGAAAGACAGTGCAGGACAAGACAGAAAGACAGAAAAACAGTGCAGGACAAAAGACAGAAAGACAGTGCAGGACAATAGACAGAAAGACAGTGCAGGACAAGACAGAAAGACAGTGCAGGACAATAGACAGAAAGACAGTGCAGGACAAGACAGAAAGACAGTGCAGGACAAGACAAAAAGACAGTGCAGGACAAGACAAAAAGACAGTGCAGGACAAGACAAAAAGCCAGAAAGGCAGTGCAGGACAAGACAGAAAGACAATGCAGAACAAAAGACAGAAAGACAGTGCAAGAAAAGACAAAAAGACAATGCAGGACATGACAGTGCAGGACAAGACAGAAAGACAGTGCAGGACAAAAGACAAAGAGACAGTGCAGGACAAAAGACAATACAGTGCAGGACAAAAGACAAAAAGACAGTGCAAACAAAAAATACAAGACAATACACAAAAGACAAAACACAAGACAATACACAGAAACAGTGCTGACCAGTGTAAATACTGTATGTTCAATCAATATTGCGTGTGCAGAAATACCAGAATGAACACAGTATTATAGCAGCAGTTACAGGAGATATTGTAAAGGATTGTGCAAAACAGCAATCAAATGAAATGTGAGACAGCACATGCAAAGAGCATAAAACAGTGTGCAAAACAGCATGTAAACAGATTGATGGATGTATAATGGAAGAGTGTGTAATTGGTGTAGGTCTGTGCAGTCCATATAGTTGGTGTGTGTGTGTGCATGTGTGTGTGTGTTGTGCTCAGTACAGTTCAGTTTGTTCGTTAATAAAGAGCAGTCAAAGAAAATTGATAACGTATAAAATGTATCCTGACATAAATCACCTGTCTACCAAATTTGACTCATCATCGTTGTCCCACACATTTCCCCATGTATTGTTATCTATTATTTGTTATGTTAGTTGTTGTTTATTATGTATTTATTAATTGATAATGAGCATAAGCAGAAAAAGAATATCAATAATATTGCTCAGACAAAAACCTATTAAAATTCACTCAACATCCCCGCCAACTTACCCAAGTTTACCTAACATACCTAAGTAACCTTACCTAAGCTTTAAAAAGCAAAAAGTCAGTGAAAGTGAAGGAAACCTGTGTGAGAGGAGAAATAAAATAAGGCTCAATCAACCTGTATTGTGTTTAATGCCGAAAATGTATTTAAACGTTTCATTAGAAAAATGAATTCATACGGTTAAAGATCACAATTAATCAGACACTAATTTCAGAGGTGGGAGTAAGTCACACATGTGCAAGTCACAAGTAAGTCTCAAGTCATGAATGTCAAGTCAAAGTCAAGTCGAGTCTTTTTTTAATATTTGTCAAGCAAGTCTCAAGTCTCAAATTTGCGACTTAAGTCTGACTCGAGTCAAGTCATATGACTCGAGTCCCCCATCTCTGCTAATTATGAAGGTTATTTGAGATCTCAAGCAGTTTTATATGATTAATACACGCAGAATGGATTGCTCTGATCCTCAAAGCCATGTTTGCTCATTTGTCCGTATCTGATGCGATGACTAAACATTCAAACACGGAATCTCTTCAGACATAAAAGAGCATATAGTTTAATTGATGATAAAGTAACAACTGAGCGGATGTGTATTTCAGACTGATGGAGATTTGGAGAGAGAGAGAGAGAGAGAGAGAGAGAGAGAGAGAGAGAGAGAGAGAGAGAGAGAGAGAGAGTGGGATAGTGAGAGAAAGAGAGAGAGAGAGACAGAGAGACAGAGAGACAGAGTGAGTGGGATAGTGAGAGAGAGAGAGAGAGAGAGAGAGAGAGAGAGAGAGAGAGAGAGAGAGAGAGAGAGAGAGATAAAGACAGAGAGAGATAAAGACAGACAGAGAGAGAGAGAGAGAGAGAGAGACAGAGACAGAGACAGAGAGACAGAGCGAGTGGGATAGTGAGAGAGAGAGAGAGAGAGATAAAGACAGACAGAGAGAGAGAGAGAGAGAGAGAGAGAGAGAGATAAAGACAGACAGACAGAGAGAGAGAGAGAGAGAGAGAGAGAGAGAGAGAGAGAGAGAGAGAAAGGACAGGTTTTGTGATTGATTTAGCTTGGTTGTGAAGAAAAACAACAAATCTCTCACATTTTTCTATTCAAGGCTAAGGCTATAATTTTTTTTTTTGTGTTGTTTTTAACTTTTACAGCAGAGCTAGAAGGCTAAAAACTAATGAAGTCTGTCTCAACCGACATCTTTTTATAAATATCTACTCCAAACCACATCCAGCTTTTCAGTGGCTACAGAAAGCTCCGGGGCAAAACTAAAGAACAGACGCTAAAGCGCTTTGAACCTCAGACGCTGAACATGTCTCAGCTGATCTGGAGCATACTGTACATTTCAATTGTTCTTTTAAAAAATGTATATTTCTTACATTTGTGTCCTGAGTGTACTATTAATAGAGACATATTGTGCTTTATATCCTGCACCGCAACGTATAAGCGTTTCTTCATCCTTAAATTCAGTCATGGTGGATTTGGAGCTAAGACCTGTGAGCTTTTATTATACACACACTCACACACACACACACTTCTAAAATGTAATTACGTCGAATAAACACTGCATGATTAGACTGATTTCATACAACAGGATTTTTATGTATTTTTAAGTCTTCTTTCTTCTTCTTCTTCTTCTTCTTCTTCTTTGTCTGTTCCTTCCAGAACCTTGATAAATGAAGGATGGTGCAGAGCAAAAGATTATTTAATCTCTCGCTGCTTTTCCTTCTTGATAAACCTCATAGATCTTTGCTTATGACAAACACACTGAATACTGTTAGTCTTTACTCTACTATGGTGGAATCTATACTGGAATAAGGATTTATGATATGGTTCCCTCATGATGCTCGTGTGATTTCTTCCTCGTGTCATCTCAGATGGTTTCTCCTCATCTCTGTTGTCTCAGCATTGTTCATTAGGATTTAAATCTACATCCGTATTTCTGTGAAGGTGTTTTGTGAATCATCTGTTGTTAAAAGAGCTGTACAAATAAAACTGAACTGATTCACTACTGATCGTGTCCTGGCAGGTCTGTACAGTCTATGGAGTGGTTCATGGAGTGATTAATGTGACAGCTGATATTTACAACCTCAATATTATATCACCCAAATTATAATATGTAGAAATAGTCTTAAAAATTCCAACACATACACACATATACGTGTGTGTACTGTATGTGTATGTGTGTGTGTGTGTGTGTGTGTGCGCAGCTGTTAGGTATGATCCAAATGTTGTCTTATTGTTAACCACACTGAGCTGAATATACAGCAAAATGTAGTACACACACACACACACACACACACACACACACACACACACACACACACACTCAAACACACCTGCATACTTAACCTGAATTGACGTAACACACAGGTTGCCATAGTAACATCAACTGCCATTTGATCTCATGGTAGCACTTATACAGTAGGTCACAGTGCCTACTCTCTCTCTCTCTCTCTCTCTCTCTCTCTCTCTCTATCTATCTACAGTATCTGTCTGTCTGTCTGTCTATCTATCTATCTATCCATCCGTCTGTCTGTCCGTCTATCTATCTATCTATCTATCTATCTATCTATCTATCTATCTATCTATCTATCTATCTATCTATCTATCTATCTATGCCTGTCCGTCCGTCCATCCGTCCATCCGTCTATCGCTCTATCTATCTACAGTATCTATCCGTCTATCTATCTATCTATCTATCTATCTATCTATCTATCTATCTATCTATCTATCTATCTATCTATCTATCTGTCTGTCTGTCTGTCTGTCTGTCTGTCTGTCTACTAGACGGTCGTGAGGACCCATGAAACAGCGGCCCCTACTGTTTGATATGTGTAAATACTATTCTGTAAAATCCTCCCGGCGGCCATAGCAGTCCAGCATCCTGTTACAAACCGTGGTAAGGGACTAAATAAATGATAATCCCGGGAACAATCCTCCAAAACAGGACTTTACACGCGATTATAACCACTCTTCTCTAGTAAGTCTAACCGTTACTATAGCAACACTGAAGACCACAGAGATGGAGTTTTAATCCGGTTTGTTATAGATGGATATAAAGGCTTCCTGTTGTTGACATAATCCTGTAGAGATTATAACCTGAAATAATGTGTGCATTGCGTGTTATTTAACTACACTGACGTTTTTGTTTTAATTTAAATGTCTGTGTTTATCAGAGAAAGCTGTTTTAAGTGTAAACACTGTATATAATTACAGGTTCTATTCGACTAACATGATCAATAGTATCAGTACAAATGCAGCTATTTGTTTGTGCGTTTTATGATGAATATCAGTATTGTTTTTATATAACTATTGATTATTGTTATTGTTATTGTGATGATCTGAATAATCCGGATTAAAGATAATCCGGATTATTCAGACTCCAGATTATTCAGAAATCAGACTATTACTTGACTGATACATTTTTACCAAAATTAGAAACGTTTCACGTTGTTTATTTAATGTAAAACCAGTTTTATAGGACACTTTGTACACGTCGCCACGTCCCTCTGTCCATTGTGTCCATAGACAGGGCGCGGACCGGTTGCACGCAGACGTCGCGACGCAAAGATCCCGGAAGTAAATTTCTCCATTAGTTTTATTCCATTTCTCTATATATGTTACTTAAATTAAACGTTTTTTTTTCAACAATTTATGCTTGCATTAGAGCTCAGTTTAGTGTAGTGAGCTGTATTCTCTTTTTGCAACATACAGTTGTTTTCCTGAAGGAAAACAGTAGATGCTGCCGCTGCTCGCTATTGTGATACGTCAAAATATCCGCCATATTGGAAGGGGCGGAATTCGGCTTAGGAGCATCACAAGTTTATAGAAAGAGGCGCGAAAAGCTAATCACAGATTTTAATAATAGTGATAAATGTCAAATCAGACATGCAGTCCATACTGTATTTGTCTACTTATAATACATATCCACAAGCCTGCTTGTTGTAACTTAAACATTGAGCTGTGTGTGTGTCTCTGTGTGTGTCGGTGTGTGTGCGTTCTTAGATTGAACATAATGTCAGACAAAAGTGAGCTAAAGGCAGAGCTGGAAAGGAAGAAACAGCGTCTTGCTCAGATCAGAGAGGAGAAGAAGAGAAAAGAGGAAGAGCGCAAGAAAAAAGAAGTGAGATTCTCTTTGTGTGTGTGTGTGTGTGTGTGTGTGTGTGTGTGGCATACACTGGTACTGACCTTCCCATTCTTGCTGTAGACTGAAGGACGCGGCGAAGGCGCCTCTCCGCCCAATGATGACTCTGATCTGGAGAGGAAGAGGAGGGAGACCGAGGCTCTGTTGCAGAGCATGGGCATCACAGATCCTGCCATGGGTATGACTCTACTTGGGCATTCTGGGAAATCTGGGTATCTGAGTCATGACCTGCATTTCTGGGATCTCACTGTAACAGCTCACTCACAGATTTTAACCTGAACATGATTGATCTTGCAATGTGTTGACATAAGATGAATATTTTAACAACAGAAGCTCACCTATATGTCGAGTATTAGATCAGCTTGACCAGTATTTATCTTAGATGTCGGTATCATGTTAGATATGAAGAAAATAGCACTCTTGAATGTCATAAGCTGCGATTGAGTTAACTCTGAACGGGAAAGTTGTTCAGAGCTCAGAATTACATCGTCTTATTTTATTATTAGTAGTAGTATTATGATTAGTAGTAGCAGTGATAGTAGTGTGAGAGACGACGTGCGGTGTAAATATGTGTTGCTATCATGTAGCATGTAGCCCTTCATTGCTGCTTTCTGTGTTTGAGTGCTGTTCACTTCAGTGTGGAATGAGCTCATGTTAACCTCATGTTAATTCTGCATGACTTTTAACCAGTGCTTCTTTTTGTCTTCTCTCCTTTTCCCCCCTGTTCCTTGTCTGTTGTTTCACATCCTAAACCTTGCCATATTGTTTCTCTCCTGTGCCTCCTTTGTTGTTTTTATGAATGTCTGGTTTTGCGTTTGTTTCTGCACTCAAATTGCTGTGCCGTGTGTGTGCTTGTGTGTGCGTGTGTGTGTGTTTGTGAGTAGTTCAGCCTCTGCGAATAGTAACAGAGGATACGTGTCTGTTTCATTATTTAGTCCCCCCTCCCATGTCTCCCTCTGCCAAATCAGTGGGCACTCCGAGTGAAACCGGCAGCCAGGACTCGGTGGACGGCGCCGCTGGAACCAGGTACAGTCCATAACACACAAAGAGGTTTCATTTCAAATCTACTATACTCTCTTATTCATTATTAACATTCAGGTGAGAGCTTGGTTTCAGTCCCAGTAAAAGGAAGTGTGGCCTTCATATCTTTCGGTTATAATTAAGAATGGGTGGCCCATCAAAAACCTGTGAAATAGTCGTGGCTTCTGTTTAAGTCACTTCAATAAATGGAAATGTGGTGTTTGTGTCCATCAACTCCAGTGAAGGAGGCGTGGCCTTTGTAATTGAATCTCATTGCAGAAGGCGTGGCCTCTGTATCTGTCAGCTCCATTAAAAAAGGCTTGGTCTTAGTACCTGTCAGTCACAATGAAGGAGGCGTGGCCTCAGTACCTGTCAGCTCCGATAAAGAAGGTGTGGTCTTGGTACCTGTCAGTCCCAGTGAAGGAGGTGTGGTCTTGGTACCTGTAAGTCCCAGTGAAGGAGGTGTGGCCACTGTAACCTGTTAGTCCC